>NW_018020773.1:0-1653 GCF_002006095.1 Pseudomyrmex gracilis | reverse complement strand
AAACAAAAAGAAATGTATATATTTTTATATGATAGTTACATGCAAGTTAAAGTTTAGCATCGACATAACAGAGTATTTAATGATCGTTGCTGCAACGTGTTATAAAATGAAACTGCCTATTTGTTCGTTCGGCTGCTTACTATGGATATTTCCGAATGTTCGAGCCGGAATGTGAACATGTGATCGCGGACTGATCAGATGTTTGCGCGTTTGAGCGTTACAGCCGTTCGGTCCGTGATTGCCNCGTGGGGTAGCTACCGCAAGTATAATCTCTTACATTAGTTTGTGCTCGTCGGAAATCTCGAAGAGCTTTTGACATCCCGTCGCGGGATAAGACACGTCGTCCTTCTTCTTTGCTGTAATGGCTCACGCCCCCTGCGAGAGAGGAGCAAACGCCAGTCTATCGATACACATTCTCAGAACCAATGGGGGGGGGGGGGATGTGCAGTTTATACACGGCCGTCTTTTCACAGTGGGCGTGCCCATCTATGTCGGGCTCGTGCTCAAGATGGTATGACTACCGATCGCCTTTGGGAGGGAAATTAATTCGGGATTACACCCGAAATTAATTTTTGGAGGCCCGATTCAGTTCGCCAATCAACCGATAAACTCGGTTGAAAGGGACCGGCCCGGAAAAAATCCTTACCACACTCCAGGGTGGTGAGCGGATTCGAACTCGGGACCTCCAAGGTTCGCAGCCCCTGCACTCAGGCCGCGAGACCACTGGGCCGGTCGGGATAAGACACGTTGAGCTGCAATATAGGCTGCTTTCCTTTTAGAAGACACAGTCGACACAAGTCGACTCAAAAGTCATTATGTCTTTGTTTCTCACTTACTACTGAACAAAGACAGAATGACTCTTGTGTCGACTTGTGTCGACTGTGTCTCCTAAAAGGAAAGCAGCCATAGAAAAGAAAGCGAGATTAGAGAATTGCCAATTTGGAGACCAGCCGCCGCGCCGGCCAGTGGTGTATGCTGGTGTCCCTCTACCTTGGTTACTAAAATGCTATATTTCACGTCACGTGTACTATAGTTTTTGGTAACCAAAGTAGGANTTTGGGACATACATATGATTGGATTGGAACATATGATTGGATCATACTTTTAGAACCGTTTCAGATTTTGAGGAATAGTCCTATCACAAGTGATCATCTCTCAACTGTTGTGCAACTGTTGTGTCTGCTGAACGCGGCCAATGATAAAACATCTCAAGATACATTGTATATATATTTGTATTAATTATTAATATAAGTGAACTGCGATAAAAAATTTGTAGAAAAGCATTTAATACACGTAATTTCTCTGATTGGTTANGCATTACGCGTTACGCGAAAAATAAGGGCGATGTCCCATTGAGCGGAAATCTATAGCGGAACGGAATGTGCGGAACCAGCTCGACCAATCGTAACCATAGAAAAAGCGAAGGAAAGAAAACGGAATGGCTATGATTGGTCGAGCTGGTTCCGCACATTCCGTTCCGCTATATATTTCCGCTCAATGGGACATCGCCCTAACAGTGCATGGGATCGTACCCTAATTGGCTGTACAGTGCGCATACGCGAAAACGCGACTTCGCAACAACACTGCGTCGTCCTGTTCTTTTTGGTTTGAGTTCTCGTGGCGTCTAGAACACGTTTCCTCATATATGCACCA
>NW_018020772.1:309999-320805 GCF_002006095.1 Pseudomyrmex gracilis | reverse complement strand
TGCCCACATGTGACGTCATGTAGATGATATTATCTTTGCTTCAAGATAGTTGTCTGAAGCCGTGTCTATAAGTATATATGGTCTAAGCGTAAAACGGAACGCAGCCATTGTTGTATTTATTTATTACGTGAAGCGCGTGAAGCTTACACAATGAAACACAATCACTAATAAAATATTATGCGAGTATATCGTTCTATGAGCTCTCTAACAAAAAACATTATTTTTTCTTTTATTTAATGCTCTTCTAAACACATAAGAAATATATATTTAATATTAGGTCTACCGGAAAGTTCTGTCCGTTTTTGGAATAAAACAAAATACAAATTTTTCTTAATTTTTCAAAAATGGGATATACGAATTGTCCTGTGTTATCCACGCTGGCAAGAAATCATTAATAATAATGGCAATTATATTATTTAATAAAGTTTATTGACGGTAAGAAAAATTTGTATTTTGTTTTATTCCAAAAACGGACAGAACTTTCCGATAGATCTAATAGTTATATTTATTTTATCAACATGTTTAAAAGCACAGGACAATAATTTTATATACAACTTATTAATAAAAAGAAAAAATTAATTCTTAATTTAAAAAAGTTGAAACTACGCGATTATTGCTCGCTGTTAACTGACGAAAAATTTCATCATTGTTTGAAAAATATATTATCATGCTTTGTCGCAACAGACAGATTGGATCTCTCTTCACGGCTGCGTTTGTTATCGCGCAATATGTTTATTACACGGTAAGCTACCGAATCGCTTTAGTTATCCACCTGACACACCGAATATACAGCTTCTATATATTCTCTCATTAGCATCACTGCTTCTTACACAACACCCGCCGCGATCGTACGTACATGTGATACGAGTTCACGCGGACCGATATTTTTTAGTAAAAAAGCGAAGTCGAAAGACGCCAGATCATATGTCGCAGTATTTGACGTAAAATTGCATTTAATGTTGTTTGCAAACAAACAGTGTATTAATTTTTAATAACCTTGCTGTACCAAATCTAAATATTCACGATATATATACGAACGCTTTTAACACGGCAAGAATGACAACTCGACAAGTTTTTCTGTGAGTATCTGTTGAAATTTTTATGTCAATTATGTCAAGTAACACACGACGAGAGTGAGTCAATTTAAAATTTAGAGATGACCTTCTGACATGTAAAAAAATGTTAAAATTAACATTTTACTTTTTACTTGTGTGACATTCGTCGACGAAAGAATCAATCTGTATTCGAGAACGTTAGCGATCGCTTTAGAGATGCGTAGAAGAAAAGAAAGAGTTTCGGGCAAATTCGGGTAATTTCGTCATCTCCATTGTCACGATCTCAACTCCGTATAGATGTAAATTAAGCAACAAAGCAACTTCGCACTTCTTGACAACAGCGCGCGCATTTGACAAAAAACATTTTTTTATTTTATTTTTGCAATAGTATATATAAAGTGTTTCTACGTATAGTTTCGCACACACATCATTCTACGTATAGTTTCGCGCGACAACGAAAAATTCCAAAATAATCCGCTTTCAATCGAGTGAACAGAAATGAGAAACCAATCAATTGCTGTTGTATACTTGTAAGTATCGCGCGTTGTGAAAAAAAAAAAACAATTTGAAAAAAGTTGCACTTGATAGTTGCAACCGGCACTATCGTTTCTCGTGAGCAAATTGTTCACGCGAAAAGCAATCATTATTAGCTTAAAAGAGATAACTGTAACAATATTTGCACGATATTTAACGCGGCAAATACGTTGACAGTCAAAAGTAAGCGCGAAAAGATATTCGCACCGCGTGATTTCTTCGTGTTTAGTACTAACGTTGATTGTAAACGTGAAATCGGAAATTTTCAAAAATAAAAAATTAATCAACGATATGTAATGAATATATATACTTCGTGAAATATTGTCATAAAATACTTCGAAGAGGGCTGGTAATTTCTGAAATGATCCAAATCAAGTTGCAAACGAACGCTATAAATATTATGTCGAATACAGAGAAACTAAAAAACCATATTTCTCATTTCTTGAATTATACAAATCTAAATGATCGTTCACCTTTAACCCATTTGCATCACAAAGAAAAGTCAAAAATTCGTTCTTATCACCAAAATTTGAGAGAGAGAGAGAGAGAGAGAGGGAGAGAGAGCTGTCTAAGAGCGTAGAAGGGAAATAAAGTGCGTGAGGGGCCCCACCGCTGGACAGGCCTGGTATAAATAATATGCGCTTTGGTGATAAATGCCTAAGTAAAATGCGCGCATATATGCGCTTATGATGCAAATGGGTTAAAGACTCGACAAACATATTGTTGTCAGTGTGGTGGGATAAAGTATTTATATTCAAACTTTGTAAAGACTGCACATCAGTCGTTTGTTATTCTTGTGTACTGGTCTTATCAAACATGACACACAACGGAAAGACAAGTTGGTTTTTTATCAAAACGATAATTTCAAATTTTGATGTATCTCCCTCATCACAACCTGATGTACAGTCTGCCTTTTTTAAATAGTTTTCTACATTATATTAACCCATTGCTCATTTGCTGTTTTTTGTAAACCACTTTGTGTTAATTTGTTTTATATAGATTTTGTTTTGCCACTGAAGATGACTCAAACTGAGAGTCGAAACGTTTTTGGCATTTATAAATAAAGAATTTTTTCGGTTCATACGTTAACATCTTGTACTTTACTTCGTGCCAGCCATCTCTTCAAAGTATTTTAAGAAAATTAATCATTCGCGACACATAGTGATTTGAATAAAATGTTGGTGCAATTATTTGAAAAAGAGAGAGAGAGAAGAGAGTGACGGAAACGTGAAAAACAAATTTGAGACACAGCGAACGTAAATTACCGTTTGATGCTGAAAGCATTAGTGAAACAAAAAAGTGATCGTGTTATCGCGTCTTGTTCAACAAAGAGCTGCCGAGTAGTAAAAATGTCTAAATCTTTCTCGCTTACTTACTTTCACGTCATGTGTCTCTTCGAATGTGCGTGTTACATAATCGATCTTTAAGATGCTATTTTTTCTCGTCAAACAAAGCATAAATCTCATAAATCACTTTGCGCAATTACACACACCAGATGTTCAAATATAATAAGTCATAATCGCAATTTAACTTTTCATTGCGAAACATGCCATTGCAATGACTGTGCGATTGTTAATTAGTTTTTTTTAAAAACTTTTGATGAATAACAGATACACATACGTACGCGCGTACGCACGTAAATGTTCGCGCATCACATACGTAAGTAATGAAATCGTATTGTTTCAACAGAATTGTACTATTTTGCGTACACGTGTACTTCTCGCACGGTTTTACGAACGACGACGACGACGTTTGTTACTCGCGCAAGCACCGCGACTGCGACTTTGACAAAAATTACAAGCGTCTTGTTTGTTTCGAGGATATTAAAAACGAATGGAAAGCAAAGTAAGTGGTGGATGTCAAGTTTAGAATATATAATATAAAATCGATATCGAAGATAATTTATGTTATTCTTTGAACACGAAAGTTTTAATTGTCTTAACTTTGTTATTTTAATTTGACAAGTCGTTTGTTTGCGACAAACAAAATGATATGCAAATTTTAGGGCCAAAGATGCAGATGTGCTCATTGTTTGCGAGTGGCAGAGAGCAGTGTTCAATCCGCAAGAAGTTTTGCGAGGATTCACGTCTTTGCGAGAACTAGCGATCGCGAAAAGCGCGAATTTAATACGAATGCCAACCGCTTTTCCGACCGAGATGGAACATCTCGAGGTAGAGACAATGCCTTGGCGAGCGCATTAATTGTTCGAGCTTTATCAGAATCGCTTATTTGAATTTTCATGAACAATGCGCGCGATAACGACAACTAAGTACCTTTACAGAAATCTGGTACGGCCAAAATGATAATTATTTCGAGCATTTTAAATCACCGTTGAGTGCGGCGCTTTTATTATTCAAAATAAGTATTATATTTTTCACGCCAGTAAATAAATTTCCGTATTAAGAATAACGCGCTTTTTCACCGTTTCCTTATCGTCAAAAAATACAGAATAAATGTTTCACTGGAATAGAAAAAAAGACATTGATCATGAAAATTTGCGTTTTACGCCAAGACCAATTTTACGCGCGTTTCAATAATAAATATTTAAACAATTATGACTTAAGGCTCGTTGAAATTAAAACCAAGAAATATACAAGGCCTTACGAGCCGTTTTCAGGATGTTGTTTCCAAGAGCGGAAACTGTACGTGTATATATATATATATATATATATATATATATATATATACACATGTAACGAATTCAACTTGTAAATTTTTACAAGTGAGTATTTTTTGAATTGAATTTTTCTTAAATTCATACAGGATGCCGGATTTGCATCTCACGTACGAGAGACCCCGGGGTGAGTTTGTTTTTTTCGCAACATTTTAAAATTAGTTAGGGGGGTATCCGGGGTCTCTCTCATATGTGAGATGCAAATCCAGCATCCCGTATGAATTTAAGAATTGAGATTTCAATTAAAAAAATACTCACTCGTAAAAATTTACAAGTTGAATTCGTTACATGTGTATATATACACCGAAAAAATTTATATTCTTGTAAGTAGAAGATTTTCTACTTAAAAAATCTTCTTAAAGATTTTAGATGATATTCATCTGAAATTAAGAATATATTCTTTATTTAAGAATATATTCTTAATTTAAGAATATAGTCTTTTTTGATAGTGAGATATATATATATGTTTTTCTATAGAGGCTTTTTATATTCTAATCAGTATATATTCTTATCAATATTACACACAGAAAAACATACTGTATCCAAGTATATAATAAGTTTATATATCCGCAAATATATTATAAGATCTTTGTAAGTATTTAATTTACTCAAAATACACTCTAAATCTTAGTAAATTTGTATTTTGAGTAAATTAAATACTTACGAAAATCTTATAATATATTTGCGGATATATAAACTTATTATATACTTGATACAGTATGCATTTTTCTGTGTGTACTATTTAGAGGATTTTCCTCTTAAAATAAGAAACTCTTCTTAGCGCCTATTTTAGTATAAAATATACTTAAAGTAAGTGGGATATTCTCAAAACAAGAATACAATTTTTTCGGTGTATATATACACGTACAGTTTCCGCTCAACATCCTGGAAACGGCTCGTAAGGCCTTACATATTTCTTGGTTTTAATAAATATTTAAGTTTGTTGAGAGATGTTTGTGTCAAAATAGAACATCACTGTGACCGACACCAAATTGCGTACAATTCGTAAAGATGCGTTTTCCAATCTGCCGTGTTTGAAATGTCTCGATTTGAGAAACAACGACGTGGAAGAGATCGACGTTACGGCCGTCAACGAAAATGTGTTGGAGCGACTGTATCTTTCTGGTAAGGAAAAAAAAGTGACAAACTGCTTGTTTGAAGCTACATTTTTTTTTTGTGTCGATTAACGTGCGTGTCGTGGATAATGAATGAGGACTCAGGTAATCCATTGAGATGTACGGAGGATACGGCGTGGATTTTGAACTCCAGTGAGGGATCAGTCGCGAGCAAAGTCGTCGACAAAGACAAATTACTTTGCGCCGCGCCGTTTGATCGAAGACCGCTTGTCCCGGTTGTCGAGATAATCGCGGTAATGTGAAAACACACACTCATTCCTCAAGTAATTAATGATTAAGTAAGATGATGAGAAAATAAACGCTAAGAAAACAGTGTTCCGTATTGAATTTCAGTTCAGTCGCGGTCGGGACTGAAACACATCTGATTTCCAGACGCTGAAGGAAGAATGCAAACGAACAGTCTGCGACTGCGAACTGATTTACGTGATCAACGCGGGCGAGCTCACGGATAAACAATTAATTTTTAATTCCATCAATTGCAGCCGTCGCGGTTTAACCGAAATGCCCAATTTTTTACCGGCGAATACAACCACTCTTCGTTTAACTGGAAATCAGGTTTTCTTTCATACATCTCTTTCGCATTGAAAAAGAAAAAAAACAAAGAATTTTTCAATTATCGTATGTTGAAGTACGTGCGTACACCGAAAAAATGGTATTCTTGTTTTGAGNAGAGATATCCCACTTACTTTAAGTATATTTTGTACTAAAATAGGCGCCAAGAAGAGTTTCTTATTTTAAGAGAAAAATCATCTAAATAGTAATATTGATAAGAATATATACTGATTAGAATATAAAAAGCCTCTATAGAAAAACATACACCGAAAAAATTGTATTCTTGTAAGTAGAAGATTTGATACTTAAAAAATCTTCTTAAAGATTTTAGATGATATTCTTCTGAAATTAAGAATATATTCTTTATTTAAGAATATATTCTTAATTTAAGAATATAGTCTTTTTTGATAGTGAGATATATATGTTTTTCTATAGAGGCTTTTTATGTTCTAATCAGTATATATTCTTATCAATATTACTATATATTTAGAGGATTTTCCTCTTAAAATAAGAAACTCTTCTTGGTGCCTATTTTAGTATAAAATATACTTAAAGTAAGTGGGATATCCTCAAAACAAGAATACAATTTTTTCGGTGTATATATCTTACTATCGAAAAAGACTATATTCTTAAATAAAGAATATATTCTTAAATAAAGAATATATTCTTAATTTCGGAAGAATATCATCTAAAATCTTTAAGAAGATTTTTTAAGTATAAAATCTTCTACTTACGAGAATATAATTTTTTCGGTGTACAAATTGCGAAAACACGTTGCAGTCTGATCTTCTTTTCACGTTGCAGATTAAGGACTTGACTCCACTGACAACAAATCCCGTCTACAAGTCGGTACTGGATCTTTATTTGGACGACAATCTGATAGAATCTATCGTTCAGTTAGAAGGATCGTACTGGCTGGACAACTTCCGGCTTCTTAATCTTCGAGGGAACAGACTTACCGATGTAAGTATATCGAAATTATCAGACAAAAAAAAAAAAAAATGAAAAATCTGTTTTGTACGTTGAAGGATCGATCCCGGCAAACACAAAGTAACAGTAATGTAACATTAATGTTATAATTTCCCACTCAACAATGTATCTGCTACGTACAAGGCATGTTACATTGCAGTTACATTGTTGAGTGGGAAATTATAACATTAATGTTACATTACTGTTACTTTGTGTTTGCTGGGATTGAATCGTTCGACAGAGTAGAAACTAGATATGATAGACTAGGTCAAGTAGATGCAAGGCGATTTAAAGAGAATTAAACAGCGCGCGTTTCGCATTTGCATTCATCATTATTTAATAAGCAACACGTGAGAGATTATAGTTTATGATTTTTCGTTCTGCTTCGTTCCACAGTTGCCTACTTACACTTTGGAAAATGCACTGCTGTACAACAAAGGTGTAGCTGGTCTGTTTCTCGGTAATAATTCGTGGACGTGCGACTGTCATTTCACACCGAGCTTTCAAGTACGGTAAAAAAAAAAGAAGTAGCAGAAGTTCTCATTTTTTCTGTCGTACGAATTTCTTCAAATCAATTTGAGATTAGCGATTGATCGTTTCGAGAAAAGAGTTGAAAGAAAAAAAGATGTTAATTTACGTTCTTGTAGGATCTTCTGAACAGACATCTAGATCTGATAAAAGACGCCAAGGACATAAGATGTGCCGTCTCCGCGAACGACAATAACTCGAAAAGACAGGTGAATATTTAATTGTTGAATGAAAAAAATTTATTTAATTAAATTGAATCGTGATTAACGGGCTCTCGAACTAGTTGCAAGGTGTTATGCATTAAATTCTAATGAACTATGAATCCAAACGTTTCGACTTTTTATTATTTAGTCATCATCAGTGGATTGTAATCTATGTTCAACATTTCTTTGTTCTGACGATAATTGAAGACAACATGCAACTCGATAACCTGTGTGTTGTTTGTATTCATACTTCATTAGAATTTAATGCATAACACCTTGCAACTGGTTCGAGAGCCCGTTAATCACGATTCAATTTGATTTATCACGAACCTGAGGACACCTCATCACACATCTAATTATTTATTTAATTAAAATTTATTTTTTTAGACAAAGAGTCTCACAAAAACTTGAATATTTTAAACTTTTTTTAAGATATATTATATCTCTCACATCTTTGTTTCTTCTTTCATCAAGTTACAATACAGTTTAGATTCGAATGCGAATTTTAATTTATTTATTATTAAATATGGTATTCAGATTCGCGATCTGAGACGGACGGAAATTTGCATTCCCAGCGAGGATTCTTGGTTCCATTTTCTCGACGTGGTGAACATCATATTAGCATCGTTGATATTTCTATTGTTTGGCAATTTTTTGTACGATTACTGGATATATAAGACAACCGGAAGACTACCTTGGATCGCCACCAAAATATGTTAGCAACGTAAAACTCTGCTTCTTATCTTTCAAAAAGAATCAAATTATATGTTCACTCGGTTAAAAATTTGAAGTGAATGAAATGAAAAATCTAAGTTTCTTGCGTTAAAAATAGATATTGCAAGATATTTTAAATTAAAAACAAACAAAGAACTCCGAGATGGTTATATTTGCGGGTAAAAAACTGGGCATTTTGATTAGACCGCGACGGGTGCAATTGATGGAATTAAAATTTTAAAAATTGTGATATTTGATGCTTTCGCGGTGTGTAGTATTAACATACAAAGATGTTTTTTCGGGTTTGAACCGCGTTAGTGTCATTTTTATACCGACGTTTCGTGAACATTACAGCTCACTTCATCAGGGTTTAAACCCGAAAAAACATCTTTGTATTTTAAAAATTGTCTCTCTGTAAGCTCGCCCGTATCGATCACGTAAGTTAGTTCGCAATCGCAGATTCATTCGTTTGCATTCCTCGTTCAGCGTTTGGAAATCAGAGATTGTGTTTCAGTTCCGACCGCGACGAAGACTATATCAAAATATTGTTTTTATAAAAAACATTTTTCCAACGCAAAATTCTTACCCGAGTGAACATGTATTAATAGAAACAATTTTGTTATGACAATATTTTGTATAATAATATTTTTGACATAATAATATTTTGTGTGCTGTGTTTTAATTCAACATGATAAAAGCCTGAATTTAATTAATCTCTTCGAAGATTTTACACACATGAAATTTTTCAAGAGACAACTATAAAATACAAATTAACATATATATATATAATTAAATTTCAAAGCAATTAGAAAAGATATTAAATTATTATTTTCGTGATTGCGATATATGAGATGATATTTTTTTTAAGTATTTATTTGTTGTTCCGTTTTCTGCGTATATTTCTGAAACAAATTTTCTGCAGCTGCAATCTTGGCGTTATCTTTCCTCTTTCCTTGACCTAAAAAGAAAAAAAATTAGAATATGTAAAATCCATATTATATACAGGTATCAGACTACCGTTTGATGCTAACGTATAATAGAAAAGAAGATATAACGAGAAAATGTGTGCAAAATTCGTACCGATTCCGACGAGACCTAAAGCCTTACATTGTGCTTCGTACACGTTTCCCTGATTCGTGATCTTATTGTGAATAGAATATTCCGGAGTGACTACTCCTTTTTCAAGACAAATCTTGTAAAGCTTTTGCGACGCGTTCTTCAACTTGTCTTTGTTAAACTCGGTTATCTCTAGCATTCTAATGTCGAAAATAAAAAGGATTGGAAAATAAATCAAGTAGTTTAAGCGCAACTTTTAGCTGAATATATTCACAAGATATGAAACAATATTTTTGTTTTATTGCTTCTCGATCGTGATTTAATAAAAATTTCTCACATATCTTTACCACGTCACAAATTCGCTTTTCTTACCGAGTTGTTATAACGAACGCGCTTTATACGTTATCAAAATTCGTATCCTAATTTATGGCAGGCGTTACATTTGTTGAACTTACTCCTCTCTCGAGAAATCCGATAATCCGCAGACGGACGACGAAAGTTTCGAGCCATTCATCTGGCGCTCGGCTACCAGCCACAATATTTTTGCCGCCAATTCGTTTTTAGCCAGATCCTGGGTATCGGCACAAGACATTGCTGGCACATTATCCAAACTACGTTTAACAACGTGTAAAAAAAGCACTTGCAACATTTTAGACGTCAAACTTGCATGAACAACAAAAAGAGAAGAAGTTATCGAAGTGATCGTTTACACAAAAAAAAAAAGAAAAAGAAAAAGAAAAAAGTCGCGACAGCAAGTGAAGGATGTGTACAGCAAGCGAGATCTTCAAGTATATCCTTCTATCGAGGATATACTTGAAGATTGAAAAATATTGATTAACACGCGTGTGACACGGCAAACAAAAAACATTATCTTCTACGTGATTTTTGTGTTTGTGCAAGACATAAAAGCATTACCGCGAAATCCGCACAGGTCGCCGTTTATCACATACAGATTCGGTTTCGGTTTGTTCTCGTATTTGATCGGCACTTGGCATCGTTTCGCGTATTCTTCAAGAACGGTCAACGGCGAACGACGACGACTCGTCGTCACGAAATTTCGCCCGACTTTCGCATCCTGCAATATCTCAACGAAAAACAAATGTTTCAACAGATTAAAAATTTTAACCCTCAACGGACGGCGTGATGTTTTTCACGGCACCTTAATTCGCCGGACATGGGTCGTTTTCGTCTTGAGTTTTTTAACACTAGATATACCAGCTATTTAAATATACCTACACCGAAAAAATTATACACCGAAAAAATTGTATTCTTGTTTTGAGGATATCCCACTTACTTTAAGTATATTTTATACTAAAATAGGCGCCAAGAAGAGTTTCTTATTTTAAGAGGAAAATCCTCTAAATAGTAATATTGATAAGAATATA
>NW_018020772.1:285896-309709 GCF_002006095.1 Pseudomyrmex gracilis | reverse complement strand
AAATAAGAAACTCTTCTTGGCGCCTATTTTAGTATAAAATATACTTAAAGTAAGTGGGATATCCTCAAAACAAGAATACAATTTTTTCGGTGTATTAAAAAATACAAAAAATATATTTGTTACGAATATATATAAAGTAACATTAAGTTCATAAAATGTATTCTCTACTTATAGCTACAAAAGTCATAACATCATTTCGGAAAGCAAATATTACATGCGGTAAAAAGTTTTGAATTGAAATTGCACGACCAGTCAAAATGACTGGTCTGGTGAATCTGATGTTAAAAATATTAAATATTTCTGAAACAAATCTGAAAAACAATGTGTATATACTCTTTAAACTGTCTATTTTAAGACACCGTTATTAAATTTAGTGAAAAAAAAAGTTTTAATTGATAATTTTTAGCAAATATGACGCAACAAGAAAATTACTTTCTTCAGAAAGTAATTTTGCTCCAGACAAAAACGACCCGTTTCCGTTCGTTGAGAATTAGAATTGTTTCATTTCATTTCAGAAATTTAACTGTTTGTAAACTTGCGCCATGATATGCGTTTTATTTTAAGAATTTACCGCAGAGATGTGTAAACACACACACACACACAAACGTGCTGATGATGATACCTGTAAATTCGTCTTTGCAACCTTTACGTCATCGGTATTCTCAGTTTTGCCTTTGTTGACTGCCGACAAACAATCAGCTGTATTTCTGTTTGCGCTCGCTCGAGTTTCCGAATCGTCTGAAGTGATTAAAGCACATTTCCGAGTTATATCTCAGTGTTGCGCTGTTTGTTTGACAAGATACAGTTTATATACATACTGCCAGTAGTATCGTCTCCCACATTGTCTCGCCACTCTTGCAACACGTTATCGGCCACTTTCGTCCATCCTTCCAGACTGTTCTGCTCCGCTATCCTCGCCATTAATCCTGCATCGTCGTAAATTTTCACCTCGGATATCAGCGAGTTCTTATACAGCGGAGTATTATATATATAAATATATTTTTTTTTCGAAATATGCTTGCTCTTCTCTCACTCACTTTCCTCGGAACTGGCGACGACGATTCCCTTATCGCTACAATCCGTTACATCCGCGCCTGATTCCCCTCGGGAATCCTCACATTTATTTGCCGAACTCGTTTCGAAATGTTGAACGACTTCATCGAATTTGGGGGACGAATGATATCCTTCCCGATCGGGATATTCCGTTTCGCACCGAACTGATTGTTCGCTGCGAGGATCCTCTTGCCGTTCGCGAGCTACGAGTTGCGTTCCGACGTTTGTGATGATTTCCGGTGGATGTTTTGGTACCTTGGGAAATGGATCTTTTTTTTTTTTTTTTTATTACACGCGGAAACGGCATGTAATAACGGAATATCGGAGAACGCAGGATTTCTCTACCTACATTTGTTTCCTCGGTAAACGATTCCATATCAGACGAAATCGTGACGTTGGATTCCCGCGAATCCGGTGTGTGAAACGAGCTAGACGTGTCTGCAATATCAAGTGAGTATCAGACCGTGTATATATACATCAGCCTCTCTCTCTCTTTCTCTTTGTCTTTTTATTTCTCTTGAGTTATACAATATATCACCCTGACGTAAACTTTAGTTTAAAAATTTCAGAGATTTAGAATATTTTCCCTTTATTGAGAAATTTCACTCATACGCGGTTTCAAGGACCGTAATCGGTCGCGTATAATATGCGATAAATAGCGTTGCGATTAATTGTGTGAGCGGAGGAAGCACGCAGCGGATTGTACCGAAATCAGCTTACGCCGCAAATGTGTTTAAGTGAAAACTGTTAATTATTAAACTCGTGGGGGGGGGAGGGGGGAGAAGGAGCGAGGGAGGGGGAACGGTTCATACAAAAGTCAAACAGAAAGGATTATCGTGGCGAGTAATAAGCTCGCGATATAATTGAAAAGATACATGAACATGTAGGTCGTCGAGCTATATACGTATATATAGCTCGCACACACAGTTCGATGAAAGATAAATTTTCCTCATGAATAAATCATTTGGCGTGTGTTCCCCCCGGTATAACTATTATGTGTACCTACTATTAATTTAATGGATCTGATAATGAGGCTAGAGCAAAGTGGACGGATGAATGCACAATTTGTTTTGCATAATTGAATTATCCCCGTTACTAATCATTAATCATTAATTTCGAGTTTAATGCGAATTTTGCGATGTGTTTTTTTTGTGCAAATTATGACGTACTTTTTTAAATTACGGAAATTTCAAAGAAATTTCAGATAAGAGAATTGAAGAATTGTTTGAGAGAGAGAGAGAGAGAGACCGCGATACGCACAAAAACGAATCCACTCGGAGTAGATTCGGATAAATCTTTCTTCGCGTCGTGACGCGCATCATGACGAGGAAGAGTACCGCTCGTACCGCTTTCCTCGGCGCAGGGCGTTTTGAGTTGCCGCAGCAGATCCTCCGCCCGTTCGATCACCGTTTCCATCTCGCAGAGAAGCGGCGCCGCATTTGGAAATCGTCGCGTAATCGTGTCCCAAATGACATCGGCATCCTCGACACCGTGCAGCGATCGCGGTGGTTCCAGTCTGACCTGTATCGCCGTGTCGGTGAACGATGCGCTTCCGCCGGACATTCGAGGAGCCCTTCTTTACGTTGGCACCTGCGTTGAGCCCGCGACGTGATGAATATTTCATCGAGATCACGGCACCGATAAATATGTCGGGAGTGTGTTGTGTGTGTGTTGTGTGTTACACACGGGGCAAGAGAACGCGGTTTTACATTCTTCGCCCTACGGAAAATTGACGGGTGGGAAACGTCAGGGTGAGGGGGGAGACAAACAACGTAGGAACGCGTTGTCATCGAGCGGCGCTACGATGTCATCGCGACGAAATATGCCGCATCTCGTTCGGCGTGAATTTATATCGCGTTGCGCGAACAGAAGCGAAGCGAATACACTTTTTTTTTTTTTTTTTATTGTTGATCAAAGAGATGTAGAGAGTGAAAAAAAGAAAAAACGTTTTATTTTAAAGTCGGAGCTTTTCTGTGTTTTATATGTATACAGAAAATTAATTTTTTATTTATGAAATAATTATTTCTTTAAATATTTTATGTATGATAAGTGTAAAGAGAATTGTTAAATGTGACATTTCTAATTTTGCAAAAAACGTGTGTTGAACTTTTAATTGAAATAACTTTGTATGAGAAAATTCCGACGCACGCAGAAAATACTTGATTGGACGAAAATAAAAATTATTACGAGATTTTTGTTATTTCAAATATTTTTATATAATAATCATATTTTTTTTCTGACATACGTAAATATGTAACACACATATTTTCTTCAAGGTATGTTAACATGTGGGAGATTAATTTTACTTGCAAATAATAAATTTAATAAATATTTTGCGTGTGTGTTATGAGAGAAGGGTGTTAGTGAAATTAAAATTAACAAAATATATATAATTTTAAATAAAATTCCAACAACAATTTTTTTTTGGTTACAGTCGCTGTTCGCATCCAGATAAAACATATAGAATCTCTTTCTAGGAAATAAAAAAAAAAAAAAACGGATAAAAAAATCAATGAACGCACACGTTCGACGGTTGATCTGCTGGATTTTTTTTTTTTTTTTTTTTTTTTTTTTTTAACGCGATGGTATTTTATTAAAATTATAAACACGGGATTACAATACATCGTGTAACGCGTAATACTTGCTTAGAAACGTCGTTGAATCAAGGCCTCTTTGATTCAAAACTCTTTACCATTCACTTTTTTTTTGTTTTTTTCTTTTTAGCTACGTGTGTGTGCGAGCCAGTTTGTGCTACGGCATTGTTTTTCGTGTACGTTTTCTTACATACATGCATATTAGTATATTTATTTTATTTTATTTTTTTTTTCGTAATCGTAGGACGCATTCTCCCGATTGAGCGCTACATGGAGTCGTAACTCACGATGTCGCATGGTACAAATAAGTTCGTTTTAACGACTTTGCACACTCCGCGAATTCGAATTGTTTTTTCTTTTCCCGTCTTCGGGAAAGAAAATTTTAGCCTCGGCGCGCTCTGATTCGTCTCGCTCTCGCGCTTACACGAAACAACTTTTACCGCGCGTTTCCAAAAGCCGGGTCACATCGACATTTCATGCTGAGAAAGATACTCCGGTAAGATAAATCCTCCGTGAATAGAAACGGTCTCCCCCATATGCGTCCCACGATGTTTATTACGTTGGTTTCGCGTCGACGAAGGACTTTACGTGTTCATTTATTTATAGACAGATTTATCGTGAGAGCTCTGCAAAAGGATCACCGCGCGCGCGCGCGCGCTCGACTCGAGGATGATAAAAAATTTCACGAGAAACATTCTTTTTCGACGGAGTGTTTTTCCATACAAAAAGGTGGAGAAACGGGGAGAGAACTTTAGTGTTTTTTTTTTTTTTTTTTCGAAAGGGCCGAAACCTCTCTGCCTCCGTCTCTCTCGTTCGTAGAGAATGATTGCTACCACAGTTCAAGTTCAGTCTCGCTAGATAGTGATAGAGATGCGGTGTGACGCGCTTAAATTAACTTCCAACTTTCGATATGTTAGAGTAAATTTTAACATGTCTTTTTTATATAATATTGCAATCGCGCGGTTAACACATCGAGGAGCTTGGCATGTGTGTGTGTACACATGTGTATGTATGTGTGACTTGTGTGTGTGTGTGTGACTGCGCGCGCGCACCATTCGTCGCTTCTGATGCACGCTATACGTTTTATATTCGCTAGCGGGTACATTACTCGCATCGGATTCCATGTTTTATAGCGTATAGAACATGTCATATGCTCGGACAGTTTTTCCGTATTCCGGGTAGAAAGAGACTTATAAAACTTTATGAATAAATAATAACTGCGGCAGTATATTCGTAGGGTAAGGACGATGTCCTTTAGGTGGTGAATTATTCACAGAGCAATTCATGAGACTGGCGAAAGATATCTTAACGCGACCACGACACTCTACCCGCAGAAATGTTTAAACTTTGACATACGAGGGGGTCACGCAAATTTATATATATATATATATGTATATAAGTATATATATAAAAGTTTTGCAAAAATAACAGAAGAATTCCACCCCACGTCGCGCGCGAGAATCGCAATAAATTCCATAATTCCGCGATCGTTTGTACACACGTGCAAAATAGTGCGACACGCAAATGAGGCAGTGATATATTTGAATTTTTCAAACACACGCGCGAGAACAATTTCATAGAGATACGATATCGAGTCCAATTCTTTTTTTTTTTTTTTCTCAAACATTTTCTCTCCGCGTTTCTAAAAGTATCCAAAAAAACTTCACCGTGCTTCGATTATCATCGTGCAAGCCGAACTTGTTTTTTTTTTCTATTTTTTTTTTTTGGCTTCATTGATTCATTCCGACCCGATACGTTATCCGGTTTGTTACAAAATCTGCGCATCGCCGGACCTTCTTCCTTCAAATACTCTCTCCCTGGTTTAAGCGATACACGTTACATTCAAAGTGTCACGAGAGTGAACGCAATCTCGAGTTTGGACCGCGTTGCGTATTTTCTTTTCTTTTTTTCGACGTTTTGACCGCGTTAAGATACCGACATCGTCAAAGGAAAGACGTTGGCGTTGACAGGGACGCGTCCTGATCTCCACATTGATCTCTCGGTGATGTGACTTCGAGGTTACGCGAGTTTACGACGCCAACCTTTGGGTTGGCTCACGCGAGAGAGAGAGAGAGATTTACTTCCGATTGTTGATACGCTTACTTCTATCACAGCATACAGACGTACGTTAGACGCGCGCTTTACCCCACACGGCATATACAGTGTCTATAACAGGCTAACGCGCGGAGATCGCGTTCATGGCGTTTGCTCAACACACACTCGCGTAACAGGATTACACGCTCCTTTGGCATCCGATTAGTTACACATGGGCTAACCCTACGTCTCATTCGAGTCACGCGCATCGATACCGAAACTAGATTACACGGCAGGGAATTATCTACGCACGTAGCACGTGTTGTCTTCCATAAATCATTCGACGGAGAGTTCAAGAAGAGAACGCGTTTTCATCGCCTCCCCACCCCCCGAATTAATCGCCGAAATTCTAGACAGTCGATAAAATAAAAAATGATAGTAATCTCTGATTGTGGCGGTGACCGCAAAATTTGAAGTAACACAACCGCGAGAGTTAACGCGAGACAAGCTCGCCGGCTTGAGCGTCCGTAAGCCGGTGATGTGATCTGAACGCGAGATGGGAAGATTAAACCAGGACAGGGGTGTGTCGAAGCGCGATCCCGCGCAACCGGTCGCCGTGGACAGATTGTTATCCGCCGCGGTCAGTAAGACGCTGCGGCATTACACCTCGATCGCGGATAACTCCCTCCCGTTGATTTCTCCCGTGAATCTCGCAGGAACGAAAAAAAAAGCACAGCTGAGTGAGTATCGACGGGCGTGAATCGCGCAACGCGCAATCGGAGGAGTTGCGAATGCAACTCCAGCTTTTACTCAGAACCCCCGAACACAGCCTCTGGCTTCACGCGTGTATATCATTTTCGTGCGCGCGCGCGCGCTCGTTATCGCAACTTCTCCACATTCTCCGAATATCTCTTCTCGCCGATCGCATCTCTCGTCATTCACACACATGAGCTATCCGAAACGTTCCTCCCGCGCTCTATATAGACGCTCCTTCCTTACTCCCTTTCGCTACCTTCTTGTTTTTCTTCTTCGATCACACATTACCTTCGTCGTCGCACCTCTCGCGTTTACGACGACGTTTCGCTCGACAACCGACGCAGAAAGTGCACTCAACGGAAACAGCGTAAACCTACGTCTCTTAGAAAGCATTGTGTTATGCGTAAACGCCAATTTCGCCGCTCTTTGTCCACTCGCGCGTATTCTCTTTGTTTATTTTCTTCTTCCTCTTCTTCTTCTTTATCTTTTTTTTTATACTCCTAAGTCGTGTGTAATCTAAACCCTACCATGATACTGCGGTGTTTATCGTAAATGCCACATACACGAGCGCACGAGGGGTACGGGGGGGGGGGGAATATATTACGTGCCCCGCGGAGGATCTTTTCGTACGGGGGTATCCCGTCTTCGCGCGCGCGCGCGACGGGTATATTACTCTCTGTCTCTTGGATTTAACGAACCGAGTCGCGATTCGCTCGAGTATCCGAAACAAATCGATCGTCATGAGTCGATTAGAGGGGAAACGAGATTTGGTTGCATGATCGGGCACATCTCGTGCGCTCGTTTCTATGTGATTCTCGATATACATATTCTACGGGATTTCGTACGATTACTTGCGAGAGTATGTATATGTGTACGTGTGTGTGTACGTGTACGTGTACGTGTGTGTATGTATACACGTGTGCATGTGTCCTGGGATGGGAGTGTCTGGCTGCCGTACACTCCGGTCCGTTACTCAGAGGAGATGGTTGGGAAACAGTTAGGAGAGGGGGGTGAGAGGGCGGGTTTGGGGCCAGAGCGAGGTAGGCATTTAAAAATCATGACTATTCACACGGTGGTCTCGATATTGGCAATGGCGTATTGTCAACAAATACTGTCCTTTCCGTAATTCTCCAGGTACATCTCCTGGGGCGTGGCCAGATTGTAGCGTCCGCTCAGCCGGCTGCCGGTCAAACCGTTATTGTGATGGGTGTGATTCACGTGGAGATGATTGACGTTCAGTGCGACGTTCTTCTTTTTCTTGCGCGCCTTGTGCCGGTACAGGCAGTACTTGAGGCAGCCGGTGGTAAGCAATAGGATCAGAAACAAACCAAGGGCGCCGGCGCCCACCGCGACGTACAACAGCGTCACGCCGAAGCGATAGGAGCAGTTGGCCTCTTCCTCGTCGAAACCCGAGGGACAGTGGCGCAAACCGTCGCACCAAAGAACCGCGCTGATGCACGCCTGAATCTCCGGACATCTGAGAGAAAACCAAAGTTTTCGTATTTTTGAAAACACGCTTTTGAATGAAATTTAACGCGTACTTAAATCTCATTGCGTGAGATTACACAAACCTGTACGGGCAATCCTCAGCCGGTAATATGGCGAACGCGTTGGCGTAGTTGCTCGGCGAACGTTTGGAGATCGCGAGCCACGTGACGGCGTAGAAACCGGGTTCCCTCTGCAGAAATTCCACGACAAAGCTGCGCGCGTGCTGCGCCATCGCCACGCTCGCGTTCACCGCGCTGTAATTCCAACCGCCGGAGAAGAAGTCGACGGTTCTGGTCGTGTCGACGCCACCCTCCGGACAGATCACGCTTCGCTCCTTTGTGTTCGCGGCCGAGTACACGATGATGCGATTCAGAGTGGTGCAGTCCTCGACGTTGTCCAAGGTGATGCTGTAGCCGGCGGTTCTCAAGTACAGGAAGTTGGTGCGCGCGTCCTCGGGCTCGATCATCCACGGCACGTTCACGCACTGCGTCGCCGTGAGATCCTCCGTGTTCGCCAGGGTCTCTTCTACAGCGATCACGCCGGGTATCGTCCGCGGCAAGGGACTTCTGAGAGAGATCTCGCCGCTTGTGCCGCGCAACCGTCTCTCCTCGAGTCTCGACGAGCACCCGTGCTCGTTCGACTCCGCGCCCACCGGCACGAAACGGTATTCGCCCTCGAAGAAGAAGTCCCGATAATCCTGGGTGACGTTCATGAGCGTGACGGCGAATCTGACCTCCACCACATTCGACGTCAGAGTCCGCACGGTCAACTTCTCGGTCACGTTCGCGCACAGGCAATCGCGAATCTGGAAACATATTTTAAAAAATACAAATTTGATCCGATTGATTTAAATAAAACAATATATCGCAGCAGAGAAAAGAGTGTCATTTTATCACACGTACGAGTTCTACTCCTTGCCAGGGGTATTCGGCGACAACTAGATCCGCCACGCCGGATTTCTTGACGTCCGCCATGCGGCGGTCGCACGTCCATCGGTTCACGAGCGGGTCCACGTAAGACGCACAGTTCTTGCCGCCGAAAGAGGCCTTGACAATGGTCAGTTCTATCTTGTGATCGGGCTCGGCCTCGAATCGATAAACGCAGCTGAGATTCTGCGACCCGCCGCGACCGTAGAAGAACACGCTCTTAGGCGAGGCAAATTTGCCGGCGTTGGACGACATGGACGAGGACGATGAGGACGACGACATCGGCGACGTGGAAGACGTGGATGACGCCGACGACGCCGTGGTGAACACGTGGTTACACGAAATGGCCTCGTGCACGAACTCGTAACGCAGCACGAAACTGATCGGATAAAGCGCGCTACCCTGACGCAATACGTGCTCCAGGGTGAGATCGCGACCGGTTGACACGTAACTCTCGGCTAGGCTGCAAGGCCGCGTGTGGCGGCTGCTGTTGCGCAACAAACTGTGGTCGCAGAGTCGCGGTATGTCGTCCTTGCAAAACTGTCCCATCAGTGTAACGTTCTGCAAACAGTTATTATTGCGCGGGTTTGCTTTCAGAGTATGGAATGTCGAGCGTTTTCAATATAATTAAGCAACACGCGGCATTCCTCGCATTGTACGTACAACTTATATAAAACATCTCTTCAAACAATATTCGCAACACATAATATATGGATTTTAACGTTTTAAAGCAAAAGTTATGATGATATTAATTGAATGAAATATGATAAATAGTTCACAAGGATTACACTTTTGCACAACGTGTACACATTCGCAAAAGTAAGATATATATCGTTTTAATATTTCTTTTTTAACGCAAATTTCAAAGAAGATGCGATCGATACGTACTTTACGACTGGCGGTGAGCTTGTCTACCGTGATATCGCCGTCCCATATTAGAAGCTTCGCGTTGCAATCAGAGGCAGTGTCAATACTCGCGGCAGCTTCCACAGTGGCGGCGTAATATTTAACGAACGACAACCAAACAATCTCATTGAGCTTTCCTTGGAAGTGATAACGGCAGGTGGTGTTCGGCGGTAAGGAGTGTTTAGGATTTTCCAAAATGCCCGACGAATTTTCGTCACCGGATATATAAAAATCGCAGTTGTCGTTTTCCTTTACGAAGCTCCGAGATTTCTCGTCGACAAAAATCACCTGCACATCCACGCGAAAATGCGTAACATATAAAAAAAATTTCTCAATAATGACACATACGTATATTATATATGTATATTTTTTTATACTATATATATATATATATTTATATTTATATTTATATATATTTACTATATATATATTATATATTTATGTATATTTATATATTTATCAATAAGAAGTTTTTTTCGCAATATAAATTTAATTTCAATTAGGGGGTATTTGGGATTTCTCATATATGAGATGCAAGTATAGCATCCTATATGAATTTTAGAATTGTTATTACAATTCGAATTTCACGTGTAAAAATTTACACGTGAACACGTATATATGTATATATATACACGTATAATTTACGCACAACACCTAGCGAACGGTTCTCATGACCCGAATATATATATATTTATTATATATTTATATATTTATATATTTATACTATATATATATTTATTTATTTTCATTTTATATATTTTTCATATTTTATTTTATATATTGTTATCTATAGTTGTAAATAATTTTTTATTTTTATAGTGTAAATAATTTTTTATTTTTTAGGTTTTATTTTTTTTCAATTTTACGTGGTGATTTGTATATAAATAAAATGTATCCGGTACCTGAACTTCGAGCTCAAATCCTGGAAGGAAAGATAATGGAACTGGATGAAACGGATTGTCGTACGGAGATGTATGAAACTCCAGCAACATCGTATTGTGACTGCTGACGATGTCTGGCACCGCATCTCCTCCACACAGTCTTACAAGCACTCGGTCTGAGGTTGAACCTCCGTCATAAACCGTCAAGTAATCTTGCACGACGTTGCACTGATCCCACACCCTTGAAAAGCACGCGAATTTTACTTGGAGATTTACTCTCCGAGTTATCTACATTTTTTTCTCGCTCGCGTTTATTTTTCTCTTCTCTCTCTCTGTGTGTGTGTGTGTGTGTGTGTGTGTTGTTTTTCTTTCATTTCTAGATTTTTCTCTTATATTACACGAGAGAAATACGCGCGGAGATGATTTCGCGCGAAATTATTAACAGTTTTTTTTTTTTTTTTTTTTTTATTAACTTCTGTGTGTGTTGACTCTTTGAGAAATGCAACAATTTTTTGTGTGTGTTTTAATTAAGTATCGTCAATTTCTACCTCAACACTCGCTGACTCCTGTCGTACTTGACGACCTGGTCCTTGATGTGTATCTTGTGACTGTTCCGTTGACTAACGGCAAGCAGAGCACGATGACCTAGTGGCGCGCGGTTTTGCTCCACCCGATAGTAGCAAGTGACATTCCTGGGGTAAACTCCGGGATAATTCGGCGACTGCAGCCGGCAAGCTCTGGTATCGCATTTGGTGAGAACGCGATCGCAATACGTGCCGTTCACCAGCTCGCCGCGCCATGTGGACATACTGCTGTTCCCGTATCTGAGATGAGCCTCGCTTCTTCTCAGGAACTTGTACGACAGTTTGAAGTCGAAGTTGTAGCCAATACCCTGAGACAGAAAAATTTCGCGAAATTGTGTCGCGGTCCGTAACACGATCGTAACGTTTCTTTTTATGTCTCGTTGGACGTTTTCGAGAAAAAAAAACAAACACACGAGGAAAAAAGAACTTTCGAAGAAATAACTCCACTTTGGCAATTTATTAAACGTCTCTCTCACGTTTTGAGACAGACACATCTTTTTTTTTTTATCAACAATTCGTAGTTCGATAGCTTTATTATTTATAAAGGATCGGGACGTTAATGATAGCTCTTCGGGAGAAAAAAGAAGAGCGCGTTAAGTGGGTTGTTGTGTCAGCCGTAACACAACCCAGACAACTTTCATTAAAAGTGTAAACGTGCTCGTTTCACGTTGTCGCAGAGCGAAATTGCGGAGGGGAAAAAAAAAAGTCAGAACGCACACACATTGCCCCTTCCCCCGGGGCTATGTCGCGGCCAATGTCTTACCTGCTCTGATAAACGTAGTAAATATAAAGTCAGATTGATGGAAGGAGTTTCGCTGTAATAAACGGTATAGCCCCATGCGCTGCCGCACCATTGTCCTCCCGTTGCGGGACGACCTTCCTCGCGAATAGTCATGAAACCATCTGGACATCCTTCCGACGTGAAGGATTGAAAGCGGCCGACCGTGAAGGTATCAAAAGTT
The DNA here is from genome assembly GCF_002006095.1 of Pseudomyrmex gracilis. Lineage (NCBI taxonomy): Eukaryota > Metazoa > Arthropoda > Insecta > Hymenoptera > Formicidae > Pseudomyrmex > Pseudomyrmex gracilis. The sequence goes on along the minus strand of NW_018020772.1, from coordinate 297,525 downwards.
AACTGTAACACCGGGGGGAGCGTTATATTCTAAAAGTTATGAGGCCGGCGAATATCCGCGCGCGCAAAAACCGACAGTGGCGCCAGGCCACTGTCGGTTTTTGTGTGTTGGAAATAAAACTAAAGATAAAAAGTTGGAGCGCGCAGTTATCACCAACTTTTCGCAATAAAAGCGAATATTTCTATTATAATCCCCGTTAATTATCCTTACAGCATTACGCTTTGGTTTCGTAATAACGTCCGTAATAGAGCGAGAAATATGTGCATATGAAACAGGAGGATCCATCCGAGCAAGCAGTTTATATGGAAAAGACAGTTTTATATGAAAAAGAAAGATCGTATTATTACGTGTGCAATATTCCAAAAAAAAAATCGAAAAATTATCTTTCACCCTCTCTTATAAAAGTTTTCATAATAGATAGAAAAGTTTTACGTATACATTCCGTGTTATTCTCGTGCAACGTAAAATTAGTTGAACAAACTTTTTGGCTTCTCGATAATAAATGTTATTATATTATTTTAATTGTTTTGACTGTGAAAGTATCTATTGTTTTTTTTTTTTTTTATCATTATTATGGCGTAAAAAAATCTGCTTCGTATTTTCAATCGCGAGTATTATATATCGCTAACAAAACAGGAGTTCAGTAATGATTTCAAAAAGAGAGATATATATATATATATATATAATAAAATCGATACATCAATAACAACCGGAGGTCGGAAGTAGGACTTTCTGACAGAAACTGTATAGCTCTCGGATCCGACCGAGGATCCGACGAGTAAGCATATTCCATGATGGCGGCGGGACGAGGTGTTTACTCAGCGCGGGAGCTGATTTAATTTCGCCAATAAACGCGATAAGAATCGTGAAAGCCCGGGAAGATATAAATTATTATCCCGGCGCGACGCGGGTCGCACAGCCCGCTGTCTGCTCCGTGACAGCTGCTCCCGCGCTGGGTCGGGCGCACCAAGTCAGCATTATTTTCTACAACTACATCACTTCTATGTCCAACCTGAACTAGATCCCCAAGATCGGCCCCGGCGGCAGTGAAGTTGAGGTGACACAGGAATGGCAGTCGATCCTCCCTCGGCCGGCGTATCTCCACCCGGTAGGTCCGACCGACGTCACCGTACAACGTCCGATTGCAAGCTGGAATGTTTTTATCGTGCGACAATCGCGCGAGCGGGGGGAAAAAAAAAAAAAATTAACTGCGCGGCAGGTAATATTGTACACACATTTGTTTTGTGTTGAAACGCGACGTGACAAAATAACATCCGAAAGGGAGTTGTTTTATTCATGCCCGGGATATATGTTCAGAGAACACATCAAAGCGATCCGATTTCAAACTGAAATGCTTCGTGTTTTACAAGTAAAAATTATGTATCTGAAATATACTATAATATTCTGTTATATTTTTAATTGAATTTTGTAATAAAATAAAATTGTTTTTATTCGAAACCAAAATGTGTATTAAACTTTTAATCACTCTATTGCGTTTTTTCGTAAAAAAAAAAAAAAGAGAGTAGATTCGGTCGAAAGATTATTGAAATATTTTTTACTGCGCAATTACTGCAATCGAAAAATAAATCTCGAGTGTGTAAATACCTCTTTCGGATTGTGCAACGCGATAAATAGATATCAGTGTTTTTTTAATACAATTAAGATTATTATTAAGATATTATTTTTTAAATATTTGCAACATATTATAGTACCAATTGCGCGTGATGTAATTTGTAATAAGTTTAATATTGACAAACGTTTTAGCTTTCATGAGTTTTACATATCGCATTTCGTCAGATTTGCAATATATCTATTGTTCTCCGTCTACATATGTTTGGTGTGTTTTTCAGTATTGAAAGAAAACAAAACACACACGCGTGTCGCGTGTATTTGCGCGCAAATAATTATTCCATATAAATTATCTCATTTAGGCTTGCGAACAAATTTTAATGTGTGCGATTGAAAATCATGTAAAGAAACGGAACGAATATATATATATATACGTTGCAATGTTGTAATTCGATCCGCGAAATGTGTCGCGTACATTATCGAAAATTAAAAATTCAAACGGAGGAAAATATCATATATAGATATTTGTATACGACGTAATTATATTTGAACTGTGCGCGCAAATGTCGATGTAATTTTATATATACAATAAATAACACAATTATTAATTATACCGATGACGAATCATTTGAATTATGGCTCGTTTTTATATAAAAAAATTTATTTAGTCACTTCACGTCATACGTCATGATATAAATCACGCACGCGAGCTAATATAGGTACGTATATATATATGTGTGTGTATTTATAAATGAGTTTTATAAATTGACAAAATATATATAGTTAAGGTTTTTACATGAATTAAGCTAAAATGATAATATAGCTAAATAATTACTGGCACGAAAACATTATTATTCGCTCGGATGAGCGAAAACTTTGCGTCCCATGGCTTACAATATAAAGCCAACAATTCGTACTATTGCGAATATACGAGGTAAACACGCGGTCACGCTTTAACTCAACATTTCCAATTATTTTTCCGCTACTTTTCATACGTGTGGTTTTCAAAGATAAACACACACACACGCGCGCGCGCGCGCGCGTATATTTTGCGCGTTTTATGGTAACGAGTTTGTCTACTGTGAATATATATATTCAACTATAATTCAGTTAATAATAATTGATTGTGTTTGACGCAAAATTTGCACAAAGCTTTTTCGATTAAGCGCGAGAGAGAGAACATTGATTTTTTTTGTTCGCAAAATTTCTCATAAATTTCTCCGGCACACAACGCCGCCATTCCGCAATAAATTCAAACTTAATCAGAGAAATCGTGGCGGAAAGCGCGTAATCCTTTCGGGAACTGATTAGCCGGATAAAGTCATTCATTATTTTCCGAATTAAACGGCCCATAACAAAGGACCGTCTTTTCACACAGATGAAACGGAGAAAGGATCTCGATTCACACAACTCTCCTTCGGTTTTTTGCTTTGTTCGAACGTTCGTTTCGGAGAAGGGAGAGATACTCACGAGTACAATATCTCGGCTCGTCGGACTTGTCGTCGCAGTCATTCTCGCCGTCGCAGTACTTGTCCTGAGCGACGCAATGTCCGGTGGTGCCGCATTGGAACTCGGACGGTCGACAGAGCGGTTCGCCGCGGTTGACGGCGGGTTCAGATGTCGGGCCGGATGTCGAGGATGAGCTCGACGCTGACGACGACGACGACGACGACGACGACGACGACGACGACGACGATAGGGACGAGGACTCGGGTGACGTCGCGCCGGAGTAGACCGCGTATCCGCTCGGGTATCCGGAGTAGTCCGACGACGAGATACCGGGGTGGTAACTAGCCGAGCCAGCCTCGATCGAGGCTGTGATCGCGGCTGCGATCAGCAGCAACCGCCGACACACCAACATGCCCCCTCACCCTGAAACAAAGATTCAACAAAGTGGATCGCGCAAATGAAAAGTAAGATTTTCTCGCGATTTTTTTCTCAATACTTTGAATTTCTTTTTATTATAATACACAACTCAACTTTTTAACTTTTTTTAAAAAAATTATTATACGGTCTAAATGAAAATTGTGTGTTGAGAATAGAGCTGAGATATTGATTTTGCGCGAGAATTGACCGCAACCGTTCGTGTCCCAAAGTGTGAAATTAAATATTGACATCGAAAATCGAACTTTGTTCTGTCGCGAATTAAAGTTGTCTAAAGTGTGATAAATAATCATCCCGGAATAGAATGGAATATCAGTGGGAACAGAATAATACACGGGATCAATTTATAATACATCTCGATAACTTCATGTAATATTGGTTTGTACCAGATATCTAGCGGGAGCTTTCGATAGTAGTAGTACTATATACAGTTCGCTAAGTTCTTATCTATACGAAGTCCCGTAGACATTGGTCCTGAGGGCTCTACAAATTGTCAATAAATGGCAGAAACTCTCTCTCTCTCTCTCTCTCTCTCTCTCTCTCTCTCTCTCTCTCTCTCTGTCTCTCTCTTCTTCAAGTTGTATCGAGAGGGAGAAAGTTTCTTGTGTTTAGTCTTCATTGAAGGGGCAAAAATAAGCTGCGCATAAGAGAGAAATAATAGATTTTTGGTCTTTCAGGATTTGTTGCCTTGGTTACTTCTTCCCATTACAAAGGAGGCAAGAAGAAGTAGTAGAAGTAGAAGTAGAAGTAGAAGTAGAAGAAGAAGAAGAAGAAGAAGCGATTCAAGATCTTGAAGAGGTAAATTGATATTGCGTAAAGACTCGGGAAAAGTCTTGGCGAGAGAAAGACTTCGGATATATTCATTGGTTGGAGAATAGCCTTAAAAAGAACTGAATAAATAGCCGTAATATTTCACGGCTTGCAGATGTTGCTTCAGCCTGTTCTTCGCAACGCTTTTTAGCGACGGCTCTTTTACGCAAAGCCTTTCCTCTCTCCTTCTCGCGCGTTACATTTTTCTTTCACCCGTTGCGTTTCGCCCTCCTCTTTTCATAGTTGTTTCAACCCCCTCCCCCCCCCGCCGTACAATTTGCGCGAAATAATTACCCTGACCTCAACCTCGGCGCGCGACGTTCTTCATCATTATAATTCTTAAATATTATTTTAGCTACACACAGTTTACTCACTTTTTTAATCTCTTTATCACACAAGATTAAACATTTTCACACAACTATGTTTTACGAGATATTCGCTGCGCGCGCGCGCGCGCGCGTGTGTCTTCTCGCGGAGATATATATTTCACAGTTTTATGCGTGAAAAACACATCCGATTCTTTTCTCCCCGGGGATTTTCTCCCTTCCCGATTTCCTATGCGCTCGGCTCGACGATCAACGAGTCGAGTACGATTGCATGAGAATAAAACGTTCCACGCTTTACCTCGACCCGTTCTTTCTTTGTGTCACAGAGGATGTTGGCGCGGGACGTGCATCATCAACAACATTGGGCTCGCTCAATATAAAACCTTCTCTTTTTCTTTACGGTGCTACATCTCTCTTACAACTGGACCCTTCACTTTTCACGACGCTCTCTCTCTCTCTCTCTCTCTCTCTCTCTCTCTCTCTTTCTCTCTTTATTTCGCTCGGGCATTTCCATTCGCGAAGTCACGTCCCATCGCTCAGATATAATTTGATGCGATTTGTTACGACGAGACACTTAAACGAATGCGTTCTCTTTTACGTGTTACGAGCGCGTGCGCGCGGACGTCTTAATAAGACGCGGTAGACGCGAGAGATAAGCGTGCAATGTTGGCGGAAGATAGATAACAATAAAGATAATTAAGCTTCGACATTGCCAAAGAGCGCGTGTGTTTGCTCTCTGCGTGTGTGTGTGTGTGTGTGTGTGTGTTGCGCGGTCTTTGATTAGAACGTGAGCAAATTCCATTTCGCCTCGACGTACGTTTGCCGTCCGACGCGCGCGCGGAGTTTCCCAAAATGGAAAATGAATAAACCGACCTTAACTCGTTAAGACACCAAATATAATTCTCCGATTGGAGATTCTCGGTCGGGTTTGGAGAGTGTTTAGAGAGGAGCGGATTATGCTAATTCTATTCAGAAAACCAACTCCCCTCGCCGCGTGAATGGACTCTCTCTCTCCCTTGCTCGCTACAGTTATCCTCTGAACAAATACCGCGGATCTATTAATTCGCACGACATCCTCGCTCGCGCGCGCGCGCGCGCACAAGGATCGATACACAGGCCGCGCGAACAAATGCTCTCGCAACGAAGTTCACCGAAGCTCGCCACGTCTTTCTTATCCGCCTGAAAACTTGATAAGCGCCGATGTACGCGCTTATAGAAAGCAAATGCGACACAACGCCGCATGGCACAATGTCCTATGTGTGTGTGTTATCTCCGGGTTTATTCTTCTTTTTCTTCTTGATCCCGCGCGTGTTACATTGTACAATACAACGCGAGACTCTATATACGCCGCGGAATATCCATCGACTTTCGTCGCGAATAATATCCGTGGTAATGTAACGTCGCCGCGTCGTGTGGTTGTCACAACGCTAACGAGCGACACAACGCGCGACGACACGCGAGAAAGAGTTCTTTTACTTCGCGCGCCAAGTAAAAATCTGATTTTTGTTCCCGGACGCGACAAAGTAAAAAGAAACTCGCGGACGTTGAGCGACTACCGGTCGGGAGTACCGAAGACAAATCGAGGATGCGGGGACGGTTGTCGGAGGATGAGTCACGCGGGGGATGGAATCTGCAATAAAAGATAACCGGATTCAAGTGCGGAGACCGCGCGTAGCACGCGCGCGAGACAGTAAAGGCTCTGTTTATTAAGTAGAAAGAGAGAGAGAGATAGAGAGAATCTGGGCCAAACCCACGAGAACATGTAGCGCAAGAAGCAGCGGAATATGGTAATTTGCCTGACAACGACGAGCTTTCTCCGTGTGTGTGTATTGTGTGTGCGCACTGGTATGTGTAAGTGCCGCCTCACTTAGCAAATATACACGCGCCATACGAGTGTCATCGAAATTGCGCGCGCGCGCGAAGCTTATACGCCAGCGACGCGCGGTCGCTACATGCGGAAAAACATTTTTGCCGATTTTGTCGATCGTGTTACTTCAAATTTACGTAGTCACGTAGCAGCTCGCGCGGAATATCGCAAAAGTGTTTCGCGTGCGCAACAAATATTAAAAGATATACATCAAGTAGAAATGCCGCGTTTCGAACGCGCCGTTTCGAATAGCGCGCGCGCGTGCCGGATGCGAGGAGCGTACTTTATGCGCGCGCGTGTATGTGCGGCGCGCATAAAGAAATAAATGAAAACTTGTTATGTAAAAAAACAAAAAATTTTACGCGTATACCGAAGAGAGACAAACTGGAAGAAAAAAAAAAAAAAAAAACTATTTTTCTTTGAAACGTATTTTTGTTTAAAGAGAGAAAAATATTTCCTTTTTTTTTTTTCTTTTCACGCGAAAGGACATGACGTAGAAAACGTTATAACGTAGCATTACGTTTATTCCGTGTCTGTCTTTCTTTCCGTCTCTGTTTCATAAACAACACGTGTAACATTTATAAGCTTTTACGAAAAGCGAGTAAATGAGAGTTAAGCCAATTTAATTCAAACCGTTTGAAATTACATACATTGCGCTCACGTTGCAGCAATCGCCATCGTACTTGTTTAAACGCTCGCTCGGGAGAGAATTTTTTATGAGAGCGCGGGGGGAAGGGGGGGGAGAGATCTCGTTTATAGACCGCCTCCCCCTCCGATTACCGTGACGTCCGCTGGTAGGACCCGCTGCTGCGCTCTGCGGCGCTCTTAAAAATCGGTTCTGACCCTTATCCCCCCGCGATAGGCACTGAAAAAGTGGTCTTCCGCCAATCTGGCATGGCGAAGTAGAGGGAAGACCCCCGTGTTAAATTGCCCGTGCCGGCCTGGGAAATTGGGTCGGTGCACGAGAAAATCGACTGCAGATTGAGACAGAGAGACGCGGAGAGAGAAAGATAGAAAAGAGAAGAGAGTCTCCCAACATGGAGGATCGAGACGGAGGAGCCACCACCGATGCGAAATTGGAGCTGGAAATCGTGGCGCAAGAAGCCGAGAGAAGGGGTGGAAAAGACGAAGAAGAGAACAGGATCAGTTGGGAGAGAAAGACAGAGAGAGAGAGAGAGAGAGATAATAAGAGAGAAAGAGCCGAGAGAAACTTGAGAGTCGATCGAACGATAAGGAGCGAGATGCCAGAGATCGCCGATTTTCGCGAGATCGTTCGAATTTTCGTCCATCAAACTGACTGCGACTCGATGGTTGGCTTCTCCCTACGGTCGTTACGCTCGGTGTTTAAAGTCGAAGAAATTGGCGCGGTTCGAAGACGAGCGATTTCGACGTAACGGCCAAGCAACGACGACGGGAGGGCGCGCAGAGAGAAAGAGAGAGAGAGAGAGAGAGAGTCCTCACGCTCCGATTCCGACTTTATTCCCCCGCCGTTAGCGAACCGCGCGCTTGCATCTATTCAATAACGACCTCGCGTAATTTGAGTTTTCGCCCAAGCGTGCACATTACGACTCTTCTCGTTGCTGCGCGAGCGCGGCGAGCGCGCGCGCTTCTTCTTCTTCTTCGTCCCGCTTCGGATTTTACTCACGCTCCGGATCTTCCGTGCGATGCCAAGGCAGTTGCTCTCGTACGAGGAATAAATGCATAATAAATGCCGCGGTGTGTATAGAACCGAGCGAGATTAACTGTCTATTGCTGAGGAAGATACTGACGATCTCATTTCGAAATAGCATCTGCTCGCCCAATGATTATTTATTGAGAGAGTGAGAGAGAGAGAGAGAGAGAGAGAGAGACTGCGCTCGTGCGTGCTGCTCGCACGCAATTGCTTTCCGAATCTGGACTTTTTTTTTTTTACGTCCTTTAATGTTCGCGAAGAAGCGATGCGAAAAATAGTCGCGCGCGACGACGGTTGCGGAAGAGGAAAATTCTTCACGTGTAACGGCAAAATTTGCCTCCTTCTCTTTTTCCTCTTCGTGTGGAGACAAACTGAATTGCAGCCAGAAGGCAGTTGGAAGACGGTCGACTTGGCAGGAGCTACAGGCGCGCGCGCGCTTATATACGTGAAAACTTAAATTACGCAAATCGTTATTGAATAGACGTAACACACATAAATGTTCGAAGACTGCATGTAAATTTCGAAGCGCGCGACACAGTTCGCCGCCGCTACCTGTCGTTTTCGCGAACATATAAAAACGTTAAGTGAGGTAATAATTGAGAGATTCTCAATTGCGCGTCACCGAATAAAACAACGAGGAATCGAATTTTTAATCACTCTCCGAGATATGATTCCATTACGTTTAAAATCAATATATCTGTAATCCTCTCGTGAACAATTTAATGAACTCTTAATCTTCTTATTATTGCGAAATCATTGTGTGTTATCTCTCATTTTCTCCGCGTTATTTCTCAATTAGCTCACTTGATCTTGATAATTAACAAATATACGGAAATATTTAACTGGCGCGCGCAGCGCACGTCATTTTGCAATGTGTTTCGTATTACAATTATCTCGCAATATTTTATACGCGGTGCGAATAAAATAATCAAGCCATTTAGTTACAAAAGCCATTTAGCGCATCGTGTTTTTTCTTTTTTTTTTTTTTTTTTTCTTAAATTAAAATAAAAAATACATATAATAAATAATAATAAAACAAAAAACAAAATAACAAAACAAAATAAAATTCAACTAGTTTTTACAATTGCAAGACAAATTCCATTAAATTCCCCTGATAAAAATAACGCTTTAAAAACGCGCACAAACGTGAAAAACATAAATTGCCGCGAATCTACTCTCGTGTCGAGACTTTGTTCGAGACTCGTTTTGCCGCGGTGCTCGTCGAATAGAAAGAACGGGGGTAGGGGGGAAGGCGAAAAACGTAAACCCGCCGCAGCCGAGGGGTAAACAAGCGCGACGGATGCGCGACGGATGCGCGACAAAGAGGAAATTTCCAGGCGGCCCTCTTTCTGTCGGAAAAAAAAAAACAAAAACAAAAGAAAACCTCGCTTCGCTTAAATCGCGACCGAAAAATCTTCTTCTTAACCGAGTTCCGAGAAGAATCCGACAGAACTTGACGAGGATGTGCAACGAGTCGCGGCGAGACAGCAGCCAGCCTGTTGCTTTTAAACGCGCGTCTTCCTCCGCTCCTTTTGCCACGTTCGATCCGCTTCGCTCTCCTAGAAGACAAAAGAGCCGCGAAGACAACGCCTCTACTACTGACCACCTCCTCTTCTCTCTCTTCCCGAAGATCCGCGAGCTCGTTTCACGGAGTCGCGCGCGCTAACCGCGAAAATCAATATCCATTTTCATTCGAAACATCGCGGCCGCCGCTATATTCGCCGTAATCTTCCGGCCGACATCGTCGCCCGGCTGTTTCCACTTTCGAGAGAGACATATAGCGGTCGCCGAGGGTCGCTTCCTCTCCCACAGCGGCGCAGATATCCGGTGGTTATTCTTGGGGGCATCCGCCGGCATCCGAGGCGTCTTGCAATATTCAGATTACGGAATGTTCTCATCGAAGCACTGACTAATGTATGTATCCGGTGTATTCGCTTTTTTCTTGGTTTCAGCTAGGATAACAAACAACGTCAGCGTTGTTGGATAATGCTTTTTTGGTTTGGTCTCGTAAAAAATTTCCGGTCGCGCCGTAAGTAAATCGATTTCTTATATTCTCAAAATATCGCGATTTTATTTAGTCGCTTAATTCGAAAAATACAAAAATACAACGAACAAATGAATTTTTTGGCTGTTGAAGCAAAACACAGTTTTTTTTGGAGTGTGTATTTATTTTAATCCGTTTGTTAAAAAACTATAGCATAAACGTTTTCAACCTTTCAATTAGGTCCTTATCAAATGCGTGTCTACAAAGAATTAAGATGGAATCCGATAAATAAAATTTGAAAAAAAGTTTTAATTAAGAATCGCAGAATAAAACAATATACAAAAGTCACTTACAAAAATCTTAGCTACGTCGCTGAGTGCTGATCGTGGATGTCCATGTTGCACAAGCCGTCCCGACCAACACTTTACAAGAGTGAATACAACATGGACATCCACGATCAGCACTCAGCGACGTTATAATAGCTAAGATTTTTGTAAGTGACTTTTGTATATTGTTTTATTCTGCGTTTTATTCTTAATTAAAAATTTTTTTCAAATTTCATTTATCGGATTCTATCTTAATTCTTTGTAGACATGCATTTGATAAGGACCTAATTGAAAGGTTGAAAACGTTTATGCTATAGTTTTTTAACAAACGGATTAAAATAAATACACACTTAAAAAAAACTGTGTTTTGCTTCAACAGCCAAAAAATTCATTTGTTCATTCAAAAAATTCCTGAAGCTACATACACTCATCTTTTCATAATTACAAAAATACAAATTCAAAAAGAAAACGAATAACACAAAAATATTTATGTTACATTATGAAAAACGTTTTCTCTTCGTTCATAAGTAATCGGTGTACATAACGAATTAACTTTGTGATTTACGTTACATGACTTATTTAAGCAAAGATTTTCCCATGTGTGTTCCCATGTGTGTCTTCTCCCCTTCGACCTTTCATATAAAATGCGGCTTCACGCGTACGAATAGCGACACAAACAAATATCTCCGAAACTCCGGGATATCGGGGACACGCGTTTGAGTGTGTGTCCAAGGGATATCCAAGAGTATCCATCGGACATCTGCGTTGTGACCGGCCGCGGTCACCCGAAAATCGGCCCTTCGATCCGATAGTTCCCATTGGGGCTTCATACCTAGCGGTAGGCCGATACGGCCAGATCCATTCGATCCGGAATAGCCGGCATTCAGAGCCGGCGGTCTGTCCGTTCGGGGACTCAACGAAGCCCGACCGCATATCTGGTTCTACTACTTTGTCGCGCGCGGGTGCTGATCCGCGATCGGCGTTTTCGACGCTGCGGATACAGAGACGTTGGTATTCCGTTCGCGAACGAAGCCAACCAGTGTCCAAAATCGCTGCTCCCGCAGAAAAGCGCTGAGCGGACAAAAAGTCCGTTTTCATCGGGCGCCCAAAAGCCCCCGAAGGCCGAACCGTCTAATTTCCGTAAAAAAAAAAAAAAAAAAAAAAAAAGATGTCAAAATAAAAAATAGTTAA
>NW_018020772.1:278444-285837 GCF_002006095.1 Pseudomyrmex gracilis | reverse complement strand
TCAGTTTTACATTTCACTCCTTTATATGTGCGCGTCTAAAAAAAAAAAAAAAAAAAAAAAAAAGAGATCCCAGGTCGCTTGGGATTTTGGCTCGCGCGTGGCGACGGCATCTCATTGTTGTTGCCGCGTGTCTGTGCGGCAGCAACGGGGGACACACACAATCGATTCGCGAAGGTATACGTACAAATATATCAGCAAGTTTTCAGGAATCTTGTCGGACGTGCGCGGCGGGAAATGCCGCGGAAAAAGAGCGTTCGCGTCTATTTTTCTATATAAAACTCCTTCCGCCGATACGACTGCACTCACGTGATAACGCTATTGTCCCCGAGTATCGTCGCGACGACGACTGCGGAAAACTTGCTTGTTCGGTTTCGCCAGTTGAAATCCTCGCACGTGTATATGTGCTGATTCAAGGAAGTTAAAATTGATATATAGGATTAAAAAATTGAATTCTAAAATTTTTTCAGAATTTTTTAAAATCTATTTTTTAAAAATCTCAAATTACACGCGACAAACGTACAATATTACGTATAAACAATTTGTTTGCAAAGTAGACTTATATCGTATATTATAAAAATTTTAATACAGAACATTTATATTGCTTAAATCTCAAGTGTGTGAATAAACAATTTTATTATATTAATAAATAATATTCTACGAATCGATGCGCCACCAAATGGTTTTCGTTTGATTATTTATGGATTTTAAATTACACACATCTTGCGAGTTTTTTTTTGTCAGGATAATGTACCATACGTGTCTCGTAACATACGTAACGACGACTGCTTTTTCTAGAAACATGGATTTTCGCGTATGTTCGCGAAGTGCGGTCGCCTCCAACTTGGACGGTCGGGGAAAAGTGCCAGTGCAAAAGAAACGAAAAGTAGAAAAATAAGTAGCACAACGTTGCTAAGCGTTGCCAAAAACTCTCAAGTTTCTCTCCCGCTTTTGCACCCCTGCAGCAAAGTACGTTTATAAATAAGGTTACGAAAATTTTATGAGTTCGGAGTGCCGTTCAACGATACAATTTTTGTTTTGTTTTGTTTTTAGTTTTAACGATGCTTAATGTGTACGGGGAGTTTTCAATTATTTGCTCTCAACATCGACACGCGTTGACACACACACATGAAAAACGTTTTTCAAGCGTATAAGATGAAAAATGTTTGCGCGCGCGCGCGTGATCGTTTAATTTATTAAATACGTCCTTTAAAAAGTGGAATAAAAATTGGAACAAAAAAAAAATTATACGTGTAATTTTAATACTTTAAAGAGAGAAACGTGTATATACGTTCGATATTCGGCGCTAAAATTCAATTTTGTAGAATCTCAATTCCCTCCGAAAGTTTCTTTATATAATCGCATTTGATAATTTAAATGTTTACAAGTGTTTCATCTTGTTTGCCTCGCTCGTATTTTTAATTCGCATTAAAAAAATGTTTTATTTAGAAATAAATGTCGCGATTGTCTCTCGTTTGTGTCATTAAATATTTTACTCCTCGTCAACGACGAGAATATATTTGTTAAATAGGACGCTTTTCTGAGAGCGCGTGTAATTTTATAACGTGTTATCGTTTTGTGTGTGTGTGTTAATATAACACGAAATGAAAAAAAAAGAAAACAATTATGCGACATAACGAATTTTATTTTCACTAAATCGCGAATGTGCTTGTGCCATTCTAGATTCTTGCGCTTAGATAAAAATTTCGAACAATCTGTTGAACAATTATCACATTAATGTTTAAGGTGAAAAAATATCTGAATAATTTGCGAAATTCTGCGAAAAAGTTATAGTGATAGAATTTACTCTTCGATTCTCAAATTTCTTTGTTCACATCGAGGGGTCGCGATTTTCTCGAAAATTTAGTTTTCGCCCTACCGTTCTCGTGGAAAATGCAATATCATAAAAAAAAAAGATAAAGAGAGAGAGAGAGAGAGAGAGAGAGAGAGAGAGAGAACAAAGTGGAATGAAAACCCCGCGCTGGTAGAGTTCGTTATCGAATTGCTAACCGATCGACCGGTTAGAAGAACAAATACAAGCAATCCCGGAGGAACAAATAACGGCAGTTCTCTCTCTTCCCCGGTGTAGCGTGAGCTGAGTAAGTAAACGGTGAACTAGTGCGACTTGGTATCATCAGGATTTTTATCTGCGTTCTGTAATTTCTTTTCAGTGCTTTTCCTTTGCGATTATAAGCGCGGCGGAGCACCGCGCTTTAAAGTGCGACCTACATTCGATTGTACGACGACGTTTTACACACGTTTTATTTGTGTGTGTGTGTGTGTGTGTAACTCTCATTTCGCGCGCGTATCGATCACACATCTCAAATATAAAACGGATATCAAATGATATCCGAACCGAGCGCGCGCGAAAAGAGAAAAAGATTCGACGAGATTCGAGGACGACAATAATATAATAACAATAATAATAATAATTACTACTACTTCCGTCAAATTGTCCGTCAAGAGATGTCAAATATTGAAACAAGTGCTGTTTGAACAGCGACTAGCTAATTCGCTTGGAAACTTCCTCGCGAAACTGTGTAGCATTAACTCAACTTCGTTCTAGATGTGCTTCAGATATCATTCAACGTTTCGCGTAAGTACATCATACGGCAATCAGCAAATTATCTCTTGTTGAGAACTTGTAACGGGGCGTTTCTTGCAGCGGCGCGCAAGATGGCGAAATGAATTTTAAATAAATTTTCTCGCAATCTAATTTTTCGCAACATAAATTATATATATACAATCAGCGCCATTATGACACGTACGCCTCGAGATTTTCGTGATCAAAATTCTCGACGCGGTAATAATAATAACCGCGAATCAATACTCGAAACCGAGCTCGCAAAGCCGAAAATGCGGTTTTGCGCACAATTAATTCTGTCGTTATTAAGTCATCTCTTTCAGGTTTCGAACGCTCGAAACGAGCCCAAATCGACATCCGACCTTTTAATTTGAACCGAGTTTTTCCGCTAAACTGACCGCCGCGCGTACAAAAAAAGCTCGCCAAAGCTATCCAATTACCTAGATAGACCTAGATAGAGGGTAATTAAAAATTCATTCACCGACGGAGTTCCGTGCGGCACACGACGTGAAACAAAAGGCCGAACGTAATAGACCACCTACCGGTTGAAACGTGTTGGATTAATTACTTTTTTTTTTTTTTTTCGACAGAATAGCAATTTTTCGCTTCAAGCACTCTGTGCGCACAACACTGCACACGTATATCTGGTTCTGTTTTGTAAACCCATAAAAAAAAAAAAAAAGAAACAAGTGTTGCACTCATTATGCGTCACATTACGCGGCTTATACGTTGCGGGAGCAACGAATTTCTCGTTTGTTATCGGAACAAAAGCGCAATTATTCTCTGTTTTGATGTCGTTAACAACCGAAAAAAAGCGGCAGTTTGTAAACCTCTCTCTCCTTCGCAACGCTCTCTGTTTTAGTTCGAAATGTATTACGCAATCAAAACGAATAGCGTGTTTTGCCGCGCACAAATATGCGCTCTATTTCTCACGAGAAGAAAATACGAAGACTTGTTGTTTATTTATTAAAACGTGTAGAAACAAGGAGAAAATTAAAAAAGATGTATCAGCTAAAACAACAACAACAACAACATAACGCGCTAAAATCTCTCGAGAATCGCGTTCGATAAGCAGCTGCTGAATTTCAAGCCTCAGGAGCGCGCTGATAAGAGAGATAGAGAGAGAGAGAGAAAGCGCGCGCGGTCGTAAGATAGAAACTCGTAACTCCTGTATAAACTACGAGCCGGGCTTCTGTCTGAGAGAGAGAGAGAGAGCGAGAGAGAGAGAGAGAGAGAGAGAGGGGCGAGCACTTGCCGAGGCGCAATCTAGCATCGTCAGAATATCTTATCCACGTCCGGCGATCTCTTCCGTTCGTTGCCACCTACGTCGGCGGACGCCGTCATACATCACCTTGTCTGGAACGCGCTATAGACACACGCTCTCATATACCTGTCACGAGGTTCGATTCTCTTTTTCTTTTTTTTTTTTTTACCCTCGTTTTCTTCCTTTCCGTTTTTTTTTCTCCCTCCTCTCTCGCCTATATCTTCGATATATATGCGCAACGTTGGCGGAGAATTCTCTCTCTTTCTCTCTCTCTCTCTCTCTCTCTCTCTCTCGCCCATTATATTCTTCCCGCTGCCTCTGATTTTTCTCACCCCGGCGTTTCTTTCATCCCGCGATTCCGTCATCGCCCGCGCGCACGCCTACCGCAATGCGCCCTGGCCTTTCTCTTATTTACGGCGGAGAAAAGAATTCCGACGAGATAATGGCGCGCGATTGTTAGGCGTTTTCTCCCGATTAATCCGCGGGCGCGGATCTCTTTTTTTTTCGTATATCGCGATATCTCCTGTCGTCGTCACATCGTCGTTCTCGACGCGCGATTGCGACGTGAGGCGGACACGCGTGCGAAATACGCCAGGGCGCGCGTTGTACGTGTATCCGCGAGAATATATATATATATATATATATACACAAACAAAACCGTTCCGTTGTTCTGGCAAATGAGAAACGCCATCGACGTAGACAGTAGTGTCATCGGACCTTCCTTTCTTCTCGGGAGCAGGAACACAATCAGGAGAGACTTGCGAGACGTAATCCGTTTCGAGCGGAGAAGTTTACGACGACGGAGAATTGTTAATTAATTAATTATGTCGCTGTCGCGCGTCGGCACTTTCGTTAATACTGAGCTGTGCTGTGCGCGCAAGCAAGCAAGCAAGCAAGCAAGCAAGCAAGAGCTAAAACGCGCTTTCGAATAACGTCGGAAAATGAAATTCGCCGGATCGTCAGATTCGCGCGCGCGATCGAGAATGGTTAAAAAGTCGACAGAGAACGTGTTTCGTCTTTCCTGTTTCGAACGGGCGGGTAATCAAAGCGCGAGTGAATCCCCTTTGAAAATTGTACAGGGCTATATAGGAAGAAAAAGACCGGCGGCTGTTCAAACGAAGCAAACCGCACGGATAAACGATGTGATAATGAAGCTTTTTCGCCGATACACGCGCGATACGCACAGTTCTCTCGCTTAATGCGATGCGTCTCGCGCAATAAGTGATAAAGACAGGCCGAGCAAAAATTTCGGGAGAGAGAAAATTTTGCACCGTTGAGACACAATTATTTGCCATCGTGATATTTGGATTTATCATTGAATATTGCGCTTCTTCTTGCCGCGAATGTGTTTGAAAAATATTTCGCGATCGAAAATTTATAATTTTTGTGCCGCAGATCGACGTTTAATCCTACCAGAAAAAGCGCATGTGTAAGTAATCACGATCGGGATTCTCGATATTGATTGTTGCCACTTTTATCTCGACGTTGATTGGACGTTTCTAGGATGTGTTTCTCGATTCATGTCGTACACATCAAGATGCACGGTAGTGCCTCGCGTCAATTTAACGCGCAACGAAGTCGTGCTCGAACGGCGCGAGGCATTTGTGTCTCTCATACGCAAAATTCATGCGCGATCAAGAAGAGCGAGAAGATTTTCATGGAGCAATATCTCAAGAAAGACCGAACCGATCACTTTCGTTTTAGTCTAATTGCTTCAGAACAAAAATACACACTAAAAAACAAAAGTATTCTTGCGTTTTTTAAAGTCACACGGAAAAAACATCACGTGACTAAAGTAAGTATTAAAAATATATATTTTATATATTATATGTAATATATATAATATATATACTATAATATGATATATATACTAATATTATATATAATATTATTCAATAAACATTATAATAATTATAATAATATATATAATTTATTATATTTTTATAATATACCTTACATTGTATTATATGTATTATGTATATACTACGGCGAGGTTACTGTCCTTGGTCACGTGACCACGGCGAGTTCACTGACCTGGGTCAGGTGATCACGCCGAGGTCACTGACCTGGCTCACGTGACTACGGCGAGGTCACTGACCTGGGCCAGTCACGTGATTACCGTATATATATATAAAATATTTATATATAGTAATATTATAAATATGTATATACCAGTATAATATATATGTCATCACAGTGACAGGTTGTGTTTACTGGCACATCACGTAAAAATATAAACAATAACAGCGTGCGCGTATCGCGCGCCTGTGTCGTGCAAATATTTAAAAGTGTTGGAGTATTGGAAAAATAGTAAAACACTACGAAAAATTGCCGAAAACTTTCGCGAAATTTGCCTTGTTCGACGTTATGACGAAACGCTCAAGAATATCGAAAATGCAATATGTTCGAATTACGCCAAAAAAAAAAAAAAAAAAAAAAGTATTACGTGCATAACCGGCTGGCATATACCTTAAAAACGATAAAAGTGAAATATTAAAATAGCGATAGTCAGAAAAATTGATGACACTTTAGCAATTCTAACGTTTCCTCCGAGTACAAAGAATACCTTCTTTCTCATGCAAAAGACCGAGCAGCGGTGGTTTCTTACGATTCCCAACTCCGCGAAAAACGATCGCGAGGGTATACGATGCCATGATGTCCCGGCGGTCCTCTCGATCGGTGTTAAACCGATCCGAGGCCGAAAAATCCGATGATAGAGAGTTTCGTCTCGTCGAGTGTCTTATTCGCGCTTCCAACGGGACGGCAAAAAGGCGCGCGCGCGCGCGAGCGCGCGAGGAAATCGATAATGGCGAATATCTGCCATAACCGCTCGCCATTAAAAGCCCCCAATGCGCTGGTCGGCGAGCGGCGTGTCTCACTAAATTCCCCCGAGCCATAATGCAGTCGTCACGTCCGGAGGATTAATACGCCCGCGGTGCATTTATTCAACGTGGCGTTTGTTGTTTCGTCCGCAGTCAAATGAACGGCGTCGGTGGCGAACGGCGACGGGTGGGGCGATCGGGATCAAAATTTACTGCCGGTCTAGTTTCCCGGGCGCCCTTCGAACACAAAACCGTTCCCGCGGCAAGCGGGAGAAAGAGAGACGAGATCGATGCGACGATCGGCGCTAGACGCCGGTCCTCGTCCCGGGGATGGTCGGCTGGCCGGCCGCGGTCCGTCCGATGTTGATGGGGATGCAGGCGGCAGCAACGACGAACGCGTACAAACTGCAGGCGCGCGCCGTATGCATCGCGCTTGGCTCGTCGCGGGACGCATCAACGCGCACTATTGTCTTTCACAATATTTGCCCGCGCGAGCGAAGGGCTCTAGAGCAATAGACGTCGCATGATTACAGTAACCGGTGACTTGGACAGGACCGCCCTGTGTTTGCAGATCGTGAGGATATAATCGATTCGCGCTGAGGAAACTTCTCGGGGCTCGCGCTCTCGAAACACACACACACACACACACACACACACACAGAGACACACTCGGCACACTTCGAACGCTGCTAAAACATTTTGGAGAGCTGATAGACAAATACTACA
>NW_018020772.1:268619-275139 GCF_002006095.1 Pseudomyrmex gracilis | reverse complement strand
GGATACATTGAGTAAAATGTCTCAGAAAAGATCCCTTAACCCAGCTATAAAGCAGTCTATTTATGTTTTTTCATATTTTCTGTAATAAACAACTTTTTCGAGAAAAAAATTTTTGTCCGGATTTAAGTGGCGGACCCTGTATATATATGTATATATATGTGTGTGTGTGTGTGTATATATATATACATATACACGCTTATCTTCCTTAGCGACGTGACCAAATTCACTTCTATCTTGATTACTAAATCGATTGATTCAAGAACTTTTCTCGTAAATAACATTTTCCCCTCGTCTCCCTTCTCCCTCTCCGGTAAATAGCAAAATTTTCGGCTAATTGAAGTTCTCATTTCTCATTAATTATAATGCAGATTGATGGATGGCCCGTTTTCTCGGTCGTGCAGAATTAACACGAGTAATAAATTGATAAGTACGAAGAAACACGTGCCCGCGCACAATCCATTAATGCATAAATTATTCGCGATGATCTGCATATATGTATATACATATATATATACATATATATGCATATGTACATACATGTAAACGTGTCCACGCCGCGCGTTTCTGGAATATCGTCAGGTAAAATTTTCCCGCTTCATCGTCAGTTATTCCTTCACAGCTGTGCGTGCACATCACACACGAATCCCGTTAACGAGCAATTAACGTGAGCCCCCGTCCTTTAAGTCGGTTAGAACAATCTAAAATATTCAAACACGCGCGTTTGCTAGTTCGTTCGAAATTGCCCGAGCGAAGTATGTTCGGGCTTCACCCCGAGATGTTCGCCACACACTCTCTGCGCGCTGAGCTTCGCACAGAGATTCGCGTGCGCGCACACATAAGAGTCAAAATTTCAAAGCTGCTTTAACAAGCCCTGCAGATTTTCCTGCAAGAACATTATTTAATCGGAGCTAAATTTCCTCTCGCGCGTGTGCAAAATGTTAGCGTCGACCTTCGATCAGAACTCGTTTCGTTTTAACCTCGCCTCGCTCGAACTTTGACACTCGATGTCGCAAATGTGAGAGAGAGAGAGAGAGAGAGAGCTCGTGAATTTTCTTCAAGAGTAACATACTTCCGAAACAAAGAAATTTCGCGCAAAAAACGTCACATCCACGAAATTACCGACGAGAGAGAGAGAGAGAGAGAGACAAGAAACGACGTTGTTGTTTTGCCGCTGCTTTAAACCGCTGAAATTTGTGCGTGGATTAAATTCTTTCGCAACTTTTGCGCGCTCAAATATTTCTATTGACCGAAGATACATATAGGATATTCCTCTTGTTATTAATTGTTTTTTGAATAAATATCTGTTACACACGCGCGAACGAACTTCGATAAAGAGAATTACTGATATTGCCTGTGCAAATAAAAAAAAAAAAAAAGAATATGAATGACACACGGAAGCCGCGATAACTCACACAACTCTCGGGAGGGGACAACCGGTCGGAGGAATGTCTGGATTTCGCGCGAATTCTCTTAAACGGCGCGTTTACACGGCGTTGCCTCTCTCTCTCTCTCTGGCGAGAAATACGACGAAAGAAGGACAAAGTCTGAAAACGGGACGAACACACACAAGGCAGCAGCGACGCCGTTGATTTCGTCCCGTTGCAACTAATCGGCGCATCTCTCACGGTCGCGTCGCCGTTAAATCCGCGACGACCGTGTGCAAGGCGGCAGCGCGCAAGAGACGAGACAACTCGTGCCGAAAGCTGCGAAATAACGCGGCGAAATGCCGTTGTTGGATTACAATTGTTCCGTTTTAAGGTTCTCCCTCGTCTGTGTTTGCGCGAGACGCGGGGCGCGCACATACACACGTGCGCCGCGCGCGCGCCGTCAGTTTACGACCGGTTTCCAAAGGAACAAAGGCAACCGTTGTTTCGGGGAATGTAATTATTCGATCCATTTTGTGTGTAACGTCGAATCCGCACGCCCGCGATTAAAGGGTGCCTTTACGTTGCGAGTTAATCGACCGAATCAATTTATTTTGCGTTTTTCCTTTTTTTTTTTTTTTTTTTATTTTTACAGCCAACGCGCGCGTCGCTGATTTGGTTTTTGTTACGTTTCTCTGAGCGGGCAAAATCGTTTCGGAACAGCGATTCGCTTGAATATTCCATCAAATTTCGATACGAGCGATGTAACGCTCGAAGCGAAGAATATACGCGCGGTTTGAATAACTCCGCGCCGTGACTGTAATTACAGCTGTGTGTGTGTGTGTCGTGCGCACTACGTAGTATATATATATATATACTATAATATATATGTACACGCGATCACCAAGCCTTTGAATCTCTTAATCCTAAAAGACGCGAAATGTAGCTTTTAACATCCGAACGGATATGTGCGTGTACGGTATATATATGTGTGTATAATACACATATACGTGTATATTATATACATACGTGAGAAACTCGAAATTTAATTCCCTTACCGGGGAAAATATAAATCTCCAATATTGGCGACCGTAGCGAAGCCAGACATATTGTTGGAACAGTTGTATAGATATACTATAGATTGCGCATTGATTAGGAATCGCGTGGATATCCAATTTTCCGACACAGATATCCTCGACTCGATCCTAATTGCGAAACGATGAGTTGGAAATATTATCAACCGTAACAATGTACGTGCAGTGTTTTCCAACAATGTTCGGCGCGAGTAAATTTTTTTTTTTTTTTTTAATTTTATGTATTCAAACTTTTCTTGATTTGCTCGTGTATGTGCGTGCGTGCGTGCGCGCGTGTGTGTGTGAATATCCGAGAGCTCGAGGTGGGTTTTAAATTATAATCAAATCGCCGGTCGGAATAAAATCGTTCATAAAGTATCGTTTACTTTCAATTCCGGCTATCGCGTGTTCGCAAACTGAAAATTCTTTTTTTTTACCGTTATATTCCCCCGCGTTCTCTCTTGTGTATGTGTTATTAGAATTGATAAAAACAACACGCGAAACAGCAAAATTCGCCACTCTGCTCCCTTTGAAGATATTCCGTCCATTGTTCACGACTGCTCATGCGCGTTGCGTTAATCCGCGGCTCTTTGCCGTTTAGACGCGATCTCCTTTACATCGCAACCCGTCGGTGCGAAAAGTGAACAAGCGAAAAAAAAAAAAGAAAAAAAAAAAAAGAAGGGAACGTCTAGGTCCTATCGTGATAAAAGCGAACTGCGAGAGACTCGGAGAGATTTCTGCGCTTTTATCTTCGAAATATGAGATTACACGTGCGCGTAAGTATACTTTGGAGAAAATACAAATTACTACGCTCTCACATCTTATTAACACACACACACAGAGAGAGAGAGAGAAAATCTTTCTCTCTGTTCGTTTTAATGTTTGTTGTATATTCCGTGAAAATTGTGATTTTGTGGAAATTAAAAAAAATTTTTTTTGTTATCTCAACGATAAGCAAAAAAGAGGAGCTCGAGCGAAGTGGAAACGAAACTTTCATCGTTCTCCGATGTTTTCTTTATCGCGGACAATCATTTATTCGACCGTCGACGTTCGGATAAGAGAAAGTTACACCCTGTGTGAGATACGCACACAGATAAGACTTGTCTGTCTCTCTCCCTCTTCTGCTCGCGCGCGTCACACGAGCAACGTCCCACGACCGCGTCTAATCGACCGGCGTCTTCCCTTCGACATTTGGAAAAACGCGCGCGCGAAACGAGAGATAAAGATCGACGGCTGTCGCGGCTGATCCGTCACGCGGCCTCCTCCCGAGAACACGATAAACGTCACTGACGACTGAAATCGTCCTTGTCGTTTTCGTCGTCGTCGTCGTCGTCGTCGTCGTCGTCTCACATATAATCTAATTTCTTCTTATTTTACATTCGCACCGGCGGTTCCTCGCGCTTACTTCCCCCGTCTGGGCAAACAATAATTTATCACGTCGTAAATTCTTCACGAGGATTTTCTCGCAAACAGCGAGAGGGAGCGAGAGCCGAAACGCACTCGAAAGAAAGAGAGAAAGGAGTGGGAGATATCATGAGAAGGAGAGATCAGAAGTCGGAGAGAGATGAGGCGAAAAACCGAAGAAGAAGCCGAAGAAGAGACACGGGAATAGACACACGCAGAGAGGATAAAGAAAGAAATCGTCGCGAGAGGGTGAGTCGCCGCCGCCGCCGCCGTCGTCGTCGTCGTCGTCGTCACCGTTAATATTCCGGGGATGGCCGTGGGACAGGACGCAGCTGCGCGCATGACGGATACGCCCCTGGCACAAAGGCGACATTTAGGTCGCCCGCCAGCTTTTACCGGGGCCACGTTGTGCACGCGGACGGCGCCGACGATGATGACGGAGGCTCTGTTGCTGTTGTTGCTACCGGCGGCGCATCACCTCTCCCCCCCCCCCGATGCATTGTTCACCCTCCTCCTCCCTTCTTCTGGCCGCCACCGACCGAGTGTCTACCGCGTGATTCCGCCACTCCGCACTGCTCTATGATCCTTCTCCCTCTTCCTCCTCTCTCCCGCCCATCCCGCCGTCGTGTAATAAGGACACACTCTGTATGATAATGCACTGAACTGCCGTCGAAATGCACCGACTGTCGACACCGGGTGGGACGACTACCCCTAGGTAGGTGTTTCCTGAAGGCGGTCGTCGACGGCAACTTTTGCCGCGGCGCGATTTCACCCTTTGTAATTTTATCATCTGTTGTTGTTGTTGTTGTTGTTTGGGTCTCCGCGCGAAGAGACGTCCAATAACTCTGTGCGATGTGGCTTCTTCTCTCTCATATTATTATTATTATTGAAACGTCCCATCGCGCGAATCTCTTTGCTATAAATATTTGCCGAGATATTTGTATTTTAGCGAAAGGCTATTTTGCCGTGCGCGATTCTTGTTTCGAGAAGAATTCTTTTCCGCGAACGAAACATCGATCGAATTCGTAATACTTGTGCGCGATTTGTAGAAAAATACACACCAACGTTTATTTAAGTAAACTTATAAATAATTCGAGAGAGAGAGAGAGAGAGAGAGAATAAATCGCGAGAATAAAATCTTTCTCTTTGCGCGAGATGCTGTTTAAAAAAAACGTTGCGATGAAACACAACGCGCGAAGCGAATTATTGCTCGTAGTACGAGACGCGAGGGGATTATTATCTGATGATCGCGCGCGTACGGATCGCAGCAAGGAAAAGATGACAAACTATGCAAAACTGAATTGCGATTCCTCGCGTGTGTGTCCGGTCGCACACTGCTCGAAGGAAAAGCCCCGTGAAACATGGAGTTTCCGGGGAGCGGGGACCTCCGTTCCCCGAGGAAATTAGTGGCGGCGCCGCGGCCGAAAAACATTCCGGCAAAACGCGGTGTCGCGTCTAACGATGAGCCGCGATGCGGCAGCAAGAGCTCTTCGGATTTATCGCAAATTCGCCGGCGTGAATTCAAACGGAATTCGAAATAAGAAGCACAACGCGCGCATTGCGCGACGCTGTTTTCCGTTACGATGAAACATTGCAAAACTTCCGAAATTTAGCGAGCAGTTTAACGGAATTACGGAAATAAACATATCTTTCAATTTTAACATTCAGAGAGATAGATAAAGAGAGAGATAGAAAGAGAAGCTTTTTAGATAAAAATTCTAGAAAAAATACATATTTGACTTGGCGCAATTAGAATTTTAATTCGCGATTACATATTCGAGATTAAAGAAAAAAAAATTAAAAAAAAATGTTACCTCGGAACGGAGAGTTTTCTGAAAAAAATTTGACAAAGCGGAGAATTTTTAGCCTAATGGCCTTTTTAACGTACGCGCGATCTATATAGGTATATATATATATACGGCAATTAATGAAACAGAATTGATTTATTAATATAGATCATTACGCCCGTTCCTTAATGGAGGTCAAACCGACCGCGCTAATTATCCGACGGAGTTCATTAAGCGCGAGCGATTCAAATCCTCTCTCTTTCTCTCTCTCTCTTATTTTGAAAAACTTATCCATTCTTATGTGTCTTTTTGCGCGGGCGAGAAAAATCGGAAGAGAAGATGAAAAGTAAACACACGCGTGAAATGTATATGAAGTACCTCATTTATTCTAGAGTTAAGCTCGGCGCGCGGTATTAAAAATTCACCACAATCCGGGCTCTCATAGCCGGGGCGCGCGCGTCGCGCACCATCGTCGTGTTCCTTCTTGTCACACGGTCACCTTCGTCCCCGTAGAGTGAACCCAGGCGACGGTTAAGTGACAATAATTTGACAGCTGCGAGCACATACCGAAATACGAGCGGGCTCATAACGGGACGAAAGTTATCGCCGACCCGGCGCCAATTTTGATCCTGACAGGACATCGCGCGTTGCTGCACACCGCGCGCCGCCGTTGTATGTATTTCCGGATGTATCTCTGTACGTGCGCGCGCGCGCTCGCATATTGTGTACGTGTACGTGTGTGTGTGTGTGTGTTTTACCGCGTAATGTATAGGATGTTCTAAAATTATCTTTCGCGCGTGGAGGAAACCACAAATATCCCGAAACGTCGAAAAATGTATAAAAAATGCGTGCGGTGTTTGATTTAAATAAAAAAAAAAAAAAAAAAAAAAAA
>NW_018020772.1:179347-267982 GCF_002006095.1 Pseudomyrmex gracilis | reverse complement strand
TCTCTCTCTCTCTCTCTCTCTCTCTCTCTCTCTCTCTCTCTCTCTCTCGTTTTTTCGTAACCAGCCGACGACGTTAACAATATTTGCGCGACCTTTAGCACGGCCGGCGCGGGTGTAATTTGCGGGTGTTTGCGGGTCCGTGCGAGCGCTCGTTCGAGGTAACGGTGCGCGGCTCCGGAATTTTCGAACAGCCGGGCCGTCCGTTCGCGCGCGCTGTAATTATTCTGCCGGTTTGCTTTGCGCGCGAACGCGTACGGTGTTGCAACACGGCCCGACGGTAAAGAGCACACCCCTCGTTAGTTTATTTGACCGGTTCGGTCTACGCCGATGATGAGAATTCGACGACACGGGTGCGGAATGTCCGCGCGGCTTGTTCGCTTTGCAGCCGCGCGTAGGTCGAGAGCGATGATGCCGACAAAACGCTAATTAAACGCACACGACACGCTGTTCGTTTTTGTTTGTCAATATGTTTTTCAGTCCCTTTGAAAGTTTTTCTCTGAATTTACAAAAAAAAAAATAAAAAAAAATAAAAAAAGAAATTAAAGAATTTTCGCAATTGCATAAGAGTGTAGTGTAACGCGCGTTATAAAAATAGAAAAATATTTGCATAATGTTACAGTTTGTATGCATGTATATAAAAATGTTCTCCAAGAAAACTGTGCTGTAGTATACATATGTGGAACGCACTTCAATACAAACTTTATAAAACAGTTCTATTTTTGTAGAACCACTGATGCGAAAATATATGATTTGCAAATCATCTTGTTTCAAGACTGTGCACTTGTGCGGTAATAAAACACGAAGGAGCTGAAGTGAGGAATTGTGCTATTTTTGTTTTTTTTTTGTTTTTTTTTTTTTGTATCAGTTGTATTCCGGCGTGCCGCCGCGCACGCCGTCAACAAGGGGAACATTCCTGGCGAAACAGAGCGAAAGGGAGATAGCGGCGGCGAGAGGTAGGCGGAGGTTTTAATTCGCTCCAGATTAGTTCTACAATTTATTTGGAGCACGTATTTGCCAGAGCGCGCTCACCAGCCGCGCAAGCTCCGCGTCATCTGCCGCCAACAGCTTGTCATTACAGGTGTAACGGCGCGGTGTTGACCTTAGTAATAGCACTTCCGTCTCGAACGTGCGGGACCTTGTAACAAGCGCTTCTTCAAAACGCAGCATTAACGACGTTGGTTGTATGGGGGAGGAGCGCTAATAAAATTCATAATTAAAAAAGTTTTGGAAGAGAAACTCCCGTTGACGAGATCTGTCGTCGGAGATGAGAGGACAAAAGCAGGAAGTGTAATTAAAGATCTCACTCGGAGTTAAATATGGAAAAAAAAAAAAAACAGAGAGCGAAGAAACTCTCCCCCCGTATTAGGAGCCGGTGAGAAAAGGAGAACAATTTGATAAATATACGATATCGCGCACGTGGGACGGACTGATATAACACGCTTGTGCGCGCGGAGATATATCGGCGAGAGCAGCTACCACCACCTCGTGAAAAAATAATGAACGCACTGTGATTCCCGTTTCCGGCACTCGGGATTCCTCTCTTCGGCGCCTTCTCTCTTTTGCACCCGGGAAAAATGCGAAAGATCACCGCGGCGATAAACCGCGCGTTCAAACGAACGCATAAATTTCGTCGCCGCGCGGGAAAAAAGAAAAAAAACACATCATCTTTGGCGACAATTTGAAAATATGTCTCTATCCCGAAACCGATCGGAGAATTTGACAATCTTTTTTTGCGCGCGACGATGAATTTTTGCGTCGCCGAAATAAAATTTATGTAAATATTCAAAATTTCAAGAATTATTAAGTCAAGTGCGGCGATATCGATTCCTCGATTGTAACGTCGTCGTGGTGGGTTAGCGACGCGAAGGGAACAAACAGATGGACCTTGAAACTAATAAAGCTTGTAAGACTCCAGACTCCAATTGTTAGGAAACTTTTCTCACCCTAATATAACTTTCTCTTAGGGAAAAGTCAGTTCTGGGGAGAAAATTGTCGTTGAGAAAAATATGGACTTCGAATAAATCGACGAAAATATACATCAATGTCATTAAGTCGTTAATGAAAAAGTGATATAGTACCGCGGTCGCGTCGCTGGGGAGTAACGAGAAATAATTTTCTTGTGTGTTACGTACACACAGACACACACACATCTTCTTGAGTGATTACCCTCAAATGTTCGGCCGAGAAATCTCAAAAGCTGATTGATGTTACAAACCGGCATCGGAAAAATCGACATTCGCCGCGAATAAACAGAGACAGTTCCCCCGCGGGTATGCAACAAAATAATGCGAGCGCGTGAGAGCGGAAAGAAATATTTATGTCGGCGTGCGTTTTTAGCATGACCGTTGCGTATCGGAAAACGTCCGCAAGGTAGAAAAAGTATCGCGGATAATAGCGTGGCCGCGGTGTGTATCAGCGCGCGCGCGCGATAAGTTATTGCTGAATCAGTGTCGCCGCGCGCCGCGGGCGGGATCAATCCCGGTATCGCACAGATAGGGCCGAAAATATCGACGTAGCATCTATCGATGACGTTACGAGATGTGGCGTAAAACTAAAACAAAAAAAAAAAAAACCCAAAAATACACTCACGATGAAGCGAGTGAGCGAAAGAGAAAGAAAGAGAGAGAAAGAGAGAGAGAGAGAGAGAGAACGCAGCACAACCGAAATAGGAATGCGGGTGTTTTGATGGAAAAGCGTCGGCGAAAGGAGTCGTTCGCGCGGCTCGCGAAACTGAGAAATCATTTCCCGGGGCGTGACTTTTACGGAGATTATTTTCGATGTGTTCCGCTTATATCTATTTCACGCGCTGATCGATACGTGACAGAGCGGCTTTTTCGGTTTTTTTTTTTTTTTTTTTTTTTCAATTTACGCGCCGGAAAAAAAATTGGAAAAGTATTGTTAACCTATGAAAGATTGAAGAGCGTTTCTGTTTTCAAAGGGATGACCGTTAAAATTTTCATTATATTCGTCACCAGAATCTCGCGCGGGACGCTTCATAAAATGTCACACGTATATCGGATTGATATTAGGTGTCGATGGGAGAATACACATTCACAGATAATGTGAAAAAAAAAAAAAAAAAACAAGGTCACAGGAAATTTTTTAAATGCATGCATACATATCGCGTGCCGACATGAATGTAACAACGTCCGGTTGGAAACGGTGTGGTTAGAGTTCGCCACGGCAAATGAACTGATTAAAGATTCTGTTCTCGCGAGAAAAAGTCGATGTGATCTCCGACACGTAAAAATATTGCAGGCGCACGAAGAATCGCCTTGATTAATCCTACAAGTGAGATAAGAAATGAGAACTTTATTCCCGACGTGAATTAATTCAGATTGAAGGCGCAAAATTTGTGCGAAAGCGAAAAACCAAAAGTTTTTATCAAGCAAAATTGGATCTGGACGCTTGTAACAAGCGTTCGAATTTCGCGCGGGATGGAAAAATTCGCGTTTGTGAAAAATTCGCGCAACGAATAATGCGAAATATAATTGCGATAAGCGATTGTTATTTATTTTTTAATGTCGCGGGAATTCAAAAACAAGGTTAGCGCGTGTGTATCGCGCGAGTGTATCGAAATATCGGTTAAAGAGTGTTGTACCTAACACTGCGGCGTGCGGCTGCCGAAAAATAAAATGAAGCAGCGTCCCAATATTTGAATTCGCATAGAAACACGAGCGATATTTTTCATATCGCACGTACGACGCGCGAAAACAAACGTTTTTTTTTGCAAATTTCAATAAAAAATTTGCGACATCACGTAGCAGCAAAGAAATAACAACAGTTACTGAAATTGCATAATCTCGATTATACGCGTCGGAATGTCTGTAATTGTATATATACAGAGTGAGAGAAAAGAAGTGAAACGGGATTGCGATGAATTTAAAAACAAAAAAAATCAATTGCAATGTGTTTGTGACATTAATATGAAGTCATTATATGTACGCGTGCACTATCGCGCAAGAATGATAAAATCTTGTTCAGCAACAAATATTGTTATTGAAGAAATTGTGTTTTCCAATAATTCGTAATAAACACTGTGCGCCGGAGAGCGAAAGTTGTTATTTTGTGTTAACAGTATAACATATCACAAATACTAGAACATAATACACGTATATATCGCGAGAGATGATAGTTTTTCAAAAACAAAACTAAGAGGTCAATGTGTTTCAACGCGCGACCGGATATTTATTTAAAAAAAACATCTAGATATCATGTGAGAGGACAGTTTATAAATAAAATAAAAAATAGTAAAAAAATATAACTAGAAATATTTGTTTCTTTATATTTAGAAACACTTCAAAAAATAATTGTTTTTTTTTTTTTTCAACTATTTGGACACATACGCAATGCGCTACATATACAATTTATAAATATTAAATCCACGTACTTGTATTACTCATATCAAGTGTCGTAAAAACCAACAAAGCTAATATTCATAGTACATGTATATTCAGGTTTAGAGGTTTTGACGATCTTATATAAAGATATATTTATATAAAAGGTACGTATATTCCTTGTAAAAAAAAAAAATAAAAAATAAAAATAAAAAAAGCCAGAGAATAACAAATGCACATTGTTCTCGCAATAATGCATCCATCTTAAAAGTCTGCGCGTTCTGACGGGCGGAGAAATTGGATTCCCGTACAAACAGATCGGTCGAACCAGAAAAATCGTGAAATCATAACTCGTTCGCGTAAATATATCCGTCGAAACGTCATCTACATCGCCATTTCTCGAGCGAAATTAAAAATCGTGTGTATTTAAAAAACTGATCACTCGAACAATCAAAGTTAACCTCTCCGGTGATTCTCTTTATATATTGTATATATATGTATATTGTATATATATATATACTCTACTTTCTTCTCTCACCGGACGAAGCACGAGACGTGCGCGCGCGCGTTTAATCAAAGCCCCCGCGATTTCTCTCTCCTGAACGAATCAATTCCACTATTTAATATACCTGTCATGTGCGTTTTCCTCACGCACACGCGCGCACACTCATCCGTATCTGTAAGCAACGTCATTAAATCGGTAGATTAGCAGCGGGAGCAGTTAGAATTTTGTTTCGCGCGCTCCATTCGTTACGTTGCTGACGTAATTCGAGCGATCCGCGCGAAAATTGGGATTCGCCGCGCCTCTCTCTAATCGTAATAATTTTCCGGTTCCCCAAACGCCTCGTGAAAAACATCGCCCGGACACGCGCACACACGGCGGGCGAAAATTGCGGCTTCGGTATTAAACGAAGAGAGCTCGGTGTCGGACGTCGGTTGACTGTCAACTGTACACACGTACCGCGTAAATCGCTACCGTCTGAATCGGTGTCCGAGAGAGCGAGTAGAGACCGTAACTTCATTCGATCAACTTTGCCACGGCAAGGAAACTAAAGCCGGGTATTTGTCCGTCGCACCGATATATACGTTTTTCGTCGTTAAAAAAGCTTCGACTTGATTCGCTCTCGGCAAAGTTTATTTCGCATTTCATTTAAACACACACACACACACACACATGTCGTTTTTCGCACCAAAAACTACTATCGCGCGCGCGATAACATTCGCACGGCGAATTGTTTCATTAAATTTACGCACTTCTGAAGACCATTAAATGCATAAATAAGTGTTTATAAAAAGAAAATTCAATAAACGCGTTTCGGTTGATGAAAATTCAACGTTTTCTCTTTCCTGTGTGTTATAGTTATTGTTTTTGCGAAACGTTCCGCGCGTGAATTTACGTAAATAAAAGTCAACACTTTCGCGCAATATCGCAAATACGATAATTTTCATGTTTATACCGCGCCGTTCTCGTCTCGAGAAATCGTTTTGATATTACGAAGTTTGAAGTTTTTAACAAAAAACTAATACGCGAAAGAACGCAGATTGCGCGAATAAAGAATTGCGAAATAAAAATAAAATTTCTCTAAAACTTTGATAGCGCAGAAATATTACTTAGATTCATTTCGAAAGTCCCGGTATATTACTTTTAGAGTACTGCGTACTCTAAAAAAAAAAAAAAAAAAAAAACTCAACTTTCGCATTGTACTCTAAAGAAAGAAAAGAATGTCTTTTCTCGGTCTTCGGGAGAGACTCATCGAGAGAGACTCGTAATATCTCGTTTGCAATCTTTGAAATGACTTTTATTTAAAGATTTTTGTTTCTCAGCAAAACTGTGCGAGCGAACGACGAGGGAACGTTGGAAAAAAATAAGCACGTGCTATTTTTCAGATCTATTTTTTTTTTTTTTTTTACACACTACCCTTTCTGTCGCGCTGGAATTTATGTTTCCCCGCGAGTCGCGACGGTTCTATAAAGTATCTGCGCCACGTACGTTTTACTTTACGTTTTTTTTTTTTTTATGTGATTTTCTTCTAACGAACAAGTGTGTGCGTTCTCCCCGCGCAGAAGTTGCAGAACGTTGCCTCGTCGCCTTAATTATTTACTGTGTCGGATGTGTCGCGCGCGCGCGCCCCGGCATCCTTTTTATTATGACGCTGACATCTTACACGTCCCTAAACTTCGTGAAAAGAGCCCGCGCGTCGTCGACCCTTTCTTCCCCTTTCGCTTCCCATTGAATCTCAACGATGTATGCAACAGGCAAGGCTTCGTTTCAAGTAATGCGCTTCGTAACTTAATTAAAATCGACGACCCGCGCGCGTTTTCCCTCTATCGTCAACGCTTTATATCGTCGTCGCAAAGAATGTTGGGAGGCGCGCGTATTAAATTAAAAAAAAATATCAAATCGCGTATAGAGTTTTATTATATTTTTAATTGTTAAGAAAAAAGAGACTCATAATATATATATATATTTCAATATAATGCGACACACACACACGAACGTTTATCCGCGCACGGGTGAAACGATATTAAATCATCATCGCAGCCAGGTACTCGTGATGTATATATATATACGAAAGTCCGGCGGATTTGCAACTAATCCGACGTCATAACTTCTCTGCGGTCAGACTACTTCTTATTTACTCAATAGGTTGACCGAACGCGCGACATGCGCCGTTCCTCAAAGGCCGTGGAACATAATTGAGGTAATTTCCAGTGCGATTTCCGGGAGACAGCCACCGCCGCCGCTTGAGAGAGCCACGGAATTAGATTAAGCAGATTAGTGAACTGCGGCCTTGATATACGATCTAAGCCGCTTCTCTCGTTTTGCTTTTACGTTCTAATTCCATCGCCTGACCCCGTTCGAAATTGTAATTGTAATAATTTCGACCGCCGCCGCCGCCGCCGCGTCGTGTATTACTCTCGCCGGTATTACTGCACTCCTCCCCGAGAACCCGTTCGAACTGTCCGGGGCTTTCGTACGAGCGCGCGTGTGTGCGCGCGTTACGTTAGCTATCTGGTGATTTGCCTACGTACCCCAAGCTGCCCTCGTAAATGCCTCAAGGATATACGGAGATTGCGAGAGCGTTACGACCCGCCGCCGGGTAACACCCTTTTTCCCATACCCCCTCCATGTGGGAAGAAAAATTTAGATGCCGCGGATATCGCGCGCGAACTCGCGTAAATAAATATATATAGCGTGAAATTCTGAAGCGCGAAAATGCGACGATATATAACTCTAATAACGGACCTTGTTTTAATGTATATTAGCGATCTTACGTGAGAGCTTTGGTATATGGCGCGCGATAATTAATTGCATTTCCCGAGCTCGTTGATTAAATACGTGTTGATAAATAGGTAAGTACACGCCTCTCTCTCTCTCTCTCTCTCAGAGGCGATAGTCGTCCAGCGGAGTCGTTAAACGATATGAAGTCTGCGCTTCACGGTCTCTTGCCTCGGTTCTGACGAGCCTTGTTGTCGGGTACATCTCGACGATTAAAACATATCCTTCGTTTTTCATCATTTTCTTGCGAAACGCAACAACAATTGCAAACGCGTGAGAGGCGAGAGATTGGGAAATTAAGAGAGCGAAAGTTATTCGCATACTCGCACGTAGTGACACTACCTACCTACCCGCTCGTTCTCCGATTCAAGAGATCGCGACAGTTGCAGTTAATTAATACCGATAAGCGTGACTTGGACGCAGGAAACACAGCCAGCGACACTTGTGTTGTTCGAGTCTCAAGAAACTTTCTTGAGTCTCTTTTGAAGTTCGCTTGTGTCTTCTTCTGTGTTGTGTAATATACACGCTGTTGAAACCATTATCTGTCGCATATTATCAGCTGTCGAACCACAGCGTTCATTGTGTTTGAAGTATTTTCCTTGTGTGTTGTGTGTTTACATTATATCTCGTTCCACATTATATTAAGGGCTTTCACATAGAGAGCGGAAAAAAGTATTATTTAAGAAAAACACACAGAGATATTGTATTTTCAAGGTAAAATTTATTCTATTTTAGAAAAAGAGAGAGAGAGAGAAGAGAGCGAGAGCAAAAACCGCTTTGCGGCTTGACGATTAATTATTGAGCGATCTGGCGATCGAGAGAACAGTGCGAGCGCGATGTGGCTATTTTAAAGAACCCTCACCGGAACAAGCTTATCTCGCAACATGATAGATTCGTATTGATGCATCATGTATAACATCGCGGATCTCATTATCGTGCAAACAGGGGAAACATCGCACGCAAATGGCCGGCTTCTCTCTCTCTCTCTCTCTCTCTCTCTCTCTTTCTCTCGTTATTTTGGTTAACGTAGTAAGGCAAAACACTGCGGAAGGAAGTACATATGTTCTCGCATAATCTACGAAGTAATCGATCATGGAAATCCCGTAAAAAACTCTCAGAACGTGTCTGCCCCATCGGTCTTGAAGTGTCAAACGAGAATTAATAGCGACCCGCGCCGGTAATATACAATGTATACTAACCCGCTGGCACACGATGAATAAAGATGAGCGGCAAATCGTTTTATCGGACACGCAGAAACAAAAGAAAAAGGAGGAAGAAAAAAAGAGGGGGTGGAAAAAGATAGACGGGAAGCAAGAAAATACAGAGAGAAAGAGAGAGAGAGAAAGAGAGAGAGAGAGAGAGAGAGAGAAGGAGGTTGCGCAAAAGAGGAAAAGACGCCGCGACTGAACCGGAAAGAAGAGACACAAGAAAATACCGGAATATCTCTTCTCTCCGATGAATGAAAAAGAAATTAATAATCGAACTACGTCGTAACTAGAGAGAGCTTTTCGCGATCCTAATACTCCGCTCTGAGAGCGGAAACCTGTTTGCCCTGTGAATGCGCGCATCCCCGGCAATGAACAGGAAATAAACGCTTTGGCGAAGGTAAGATCGAATAAAAAGATTAATGAGAGAAAAAAGACCCGTTTTCTCTGGGATTGCGATTTTATTAAGGAGGACTCAAAGCGGATTTCCCCGATACGGGGGGAGAGGGGGAAGCTTGATTTACCCACTTCCGTGAATATCGACGAGAGAATACGCGCGCTCGTCCTCTCCCTCGCTGAAGTACATATTATTATATACATACCCCAGAGTGTTTGTGTGCGCATTATTTTTCGCTGAAAGAGCCGCGCGTTTCTTTCCAGGTCGCTAATGATTTACATTTCGTACATTCATGCGGAGGGAGAAAATCTCGCGAAAACTCTTCACGGTCCGCGTGCGATGTACAAGACGTTCCCGATATACGTATATACCCGCATCGGCCATTTTGAATGAGAGAGAGAGAGAGAGAGAGAGAGAGAGAGAGAGAGAGGCGGTAAGCGAGAAATTTGCCTGTAGCTTACGTTCCAACGAACGTCTCGAACTTCTCGTTCCAACTTTTGAATGCATACAAATAAGTGATTAAACCAGAATATCAAAGTTGCGTATATACAAGTAAACCACTTTGGTTGTAACGGGGGAATGTTGCCCCGAATATATATTTTTCAAGACACACAGAGCCACATTTCGCAATGTTAATACAAAACTGCAAAACGTTTCCTGGTTTTGTTTTTTGTTCTAAAAAAAAAAACAAAAAAAAAAAAAACAAAACAAAAACAAATATACGCACGAATGCGTATCTTCGCGTATGTGTATAAAAATCACGTGGTTGCAAAAAATCATGTTTTGCAAATAAAATCAAAACTAAGATAAATATAATAAAGTTTTTAAAAGCTTTTGTGTACAAAAGTTATACATGTAACACGAGTTTTTAACGAACAATTTATAATCGTTGACGATGCGAGCATAGGTTCTTCGATTTTATAAGCAAAAAAAAGAAATAAATTTGTTTCACGTACGTATTGTACGAAATAATTAAAAGTCAGAGAGAACAAATGGGTTCTACGAGATATGAGCGAAAAACAGTAATGATCGATTACGCACGGGAGGGAAGCGCGTTGTCTGTGTGTTTCTCTCCGAAATCGCGCATGTCAAAAAAGCGACGTGTTCACGGCCAGCTCCTCCAAAACGGAGAAGAGAAAAATTACGCACCGTCCCCCGAGAGAGTGCGAGAAACTCAGCGAGCGTATACGCAAAGCTGTCGAGGTGCGCTCTCTCGGCGTAAGATCTCTCTCGGTCTTTTAAATCCGGAAAACGCGCGTCTCAGTGCGCTCGGGATACAATATATCTTTGCGATCCCGATGCCACGGCGGTTCATTATACAAGGCCGGGCTCTGGCGCGCGCGCGCGCGCGCGTGCACGCCGAAGTTAAAAAACTAAAACTTCGGTGCGAGAGCCGGAGTTTTCACTCCGTAAAGATTTACGCCTCTCGTCTGTAATTTAATACGGGATACTTTCTCGGGTTCCTTTCGAGGAGTCCCGCCTCTCCTCGGCGCCTCTCTCCGGGTTCTCCCTGGGAAACGTGAGTGGACTTTGTATCTCGGTTTACCGAGCGTATCGGGGAGCGAGCCGTGCCGGCAGGAAAGTGGCGCGCGGAAAGAAAGGGAAGAAAAAAAAAAGAAAAAAAAAAAAGAACGAACGAACGGATAAAAAGAGAGACGGACGAAGAGAGGAAAAAATGAACGAGTGGAAAAAGCGAGGAGAAGCGGCGGAGAGGAGAACGGCGGGAGGGAGAACGGGAGGAAAAATATGGATATTTCAGTATCGTTATTCATCGCGCTCGGATATCTAATTACAATGACGGGTGAAAGGAATGGGATGGACGAAGGCGCGCGAGGGAGACGTCGTCGGCTGTCTGTGCTCGCCTGTGCGAAAAATTCACAGGATGAGGAGGACGAGATCGCGTCGATGGCGCGGCGGCGTGGCTTCCACGTTCATTCTCCGCGCGCGGAGGAGGATCGAGCGTGGCGCAATGATTTATCACCGTCTCTTCGCGCGCGCGCGCGCGCGCGTCTAATACGTGCCCCTACCGACAAAATTATTCTTTTTCCAAAAGAAACGTAGATTTTCCGACCGACGATACTTTTACATCCCCATCGATCTCCAACTGTCGAACTGGCATTAGTTGTCGCTAAAGTAGCTGCCGGTGTCCTCGAGGCGCAGGAGGAAATAGCGGAGGAAGTGCGGAAGGGACTGCAGACAAGAGGGTCTGAATCTAATTCAACAACACAGAGCGTGGATAAGTTGTGGAACTGCTTGAGCGCTGCTGTTGTACGAGCGCTATTTATGCGCTATAGCACAAAGGGAGTGACCATATTTCCTCCCGGTATGAAATTTAGGACAAGTTGTTGATTTTGGTTGTTAGGTGTCGTTGAAAGAGAGTTTCGGGCGAAGCAAATTAACTAGAAAGCGATATATACACAGAGTTTCGAAAAAAAAAAACAAATTTCACATTTTCGTCAAAAATTTCGTCGCGTTTTTGTGCGCGCTATATACTCTTCTGCAATTCATCCTCTCCATAAATTTTTTTTTTTTTTTTTTTTTTTTTAGCGACTTTATTAAGTCGCGCAACAGTTTTAAAAAAATTTTTTTGTTTAATTATTTGGAGCTTCTTTGTGTTAAAAAATGTGATTTTTTCCAATCTCATATCCATTTATGAATATAACAGTGTTAGGAAAAGAGAGAGAAAAAACTGCTTTTATTCATTTTAATACGTTCATCGTATAATCCGCGATCGCACACGAACACACAACGAAAGAATGAAATTATTTTACCACGTTTTCACGTCGGGTCGCGAAAGCCAGCGGAGCGCATTATCGCTTAACGTATATTTAAAATCTGCTCGACTGACTGATCGTCGATAGACTGACGTCCTATCTGCGGCATTATGGTAATTGGCGATTCAAATTCCGCACGAAATTCTACGAAGACTTCGTTATCACGGTAAAACCGCGAGAGCGTGCGAAACTCGTGGATTATTCCAAATAATTCGACCGTAGAAAAATTCAATGTTCCATGACAGCAAAATCTCTGCTCTCTCTCTCTCTCTCTCTCTCTTTTCTCTTCTCTCTCTCTCTCTCTCTCTCTCTCTCTCTCTTTCTCTCTCTTTTTCTCTTTGAGCAAAATTCTGAAAAACTTCGACGAGCAATTATTTATCAAAACGATGAATTATTTTTCATCGAGTTTCCAGGTTCTGTCAATCGCCCCATCATGGGAATCCGCTCTCGCGGCCAATATTTTATTTATATTTCACCCGTAACCCAATTGTCTTTCAACGTCAATCGCGATTCGGTCAATTGTTCTCGACGAATCGCTCGTGCAAACGCGCGCGCGCGCGAGAGCACACCGCGCGAAGCGCGTCTGCAACAATGACGCGTAATAACCGCGGCGTTTTTTTTAATTAGCATCACGACGCGAACGCGGTTTATCTCGCGGCGCGCGCTCCGGCGGCGCTTCACCCAAAACACACGAGAGCGCTCCGCTTGAAATTACGTCGACCTCGTTTTCACGCGGACACACACCGCGACGCGCCGCTAAAATTGAGATCGCGCGCTCTTCCTCTCTCTTTTGCGTTTTTTTTTTCTTTTTTTCTCCTTTATTTTTAGATAAATCTCATTTGCATAATAGCGCCGC
This sequence comes from Pseudomyrmex gracilis, assembly GCF_002006095.1. Classification (NCBI taxonomy): domain Eukaryota; kingdom Metazoa; phylum Arthropoda; class Insecta; order Hymenoptera; family Formicidae; genus Pseudomyrmex; species Pseudomyrmex gracilis. The sequence goes on along the minus strand of NW_018020772.1, from coordinate 255,133 downwards.
ACGAAGAGCCGCGGAGGCGACGACGCGTCCTCGCCCACGGCGTGCGAACGGCCGGACAAATGGCTCTCGTTTACGACGGGACGCGCGATGGAAAATCCGTCAAATGGAAATCGGTCCCGTTGCATTTCGCGCAAAAATTTGAATAATCACGCGGATGACATTCGCGTTGCGTTAAGACACACGAAATCTGCATACACATGTGAATATCCATCCAGAAAGACACTAAAACGTGACTGACAAATGGAATTTCGTACTCGTGCGCGTAAATAAATTCGCGTATAAAAACGACCCCGCGCGAGATCCCTTTTCTTCTTGTAACATAATAAACATAGCGAGACACATGACTTTCGTCGTGCCTTTTCCATCTTCGTCGCATGAAATAAGAAAAAGGAATTGCGCGATCGCGTTCTATATAAATAAAAAATAAAAAGAAAAAAAGGAATAACACACTCAAGGAAAAAAGTTCTCAAGTAAGGGGGTAGGTAAATATATTTTTTCTCAGGTAAATATATTTTCTCGAAACCTTTACTTTTTTAATGAGAGAAATTGTTTATTTTTTTATTCAAGCAAAAGTATTTAATTTCAAGTAAAAATATACACATCACACTAAGCACATTATTTTATATTTATGCGTCTTTTGTGTTGTGGTTGAGTTTTTAAAATTAAAAACATTCAAGTTTTTTTTTTTTAATTAAAAAATACATTCTGGGTAAATATTTCATAGAATTAAGATATAAAGTACAAATTAAAATTTGAAAAAATAGTTGAAGCAACAATCACGCGCTCTCTTATTACAAGCGCGTGTAATAAATATTTGAATTAAGAAAATGGACATTTTGAATAAAAGTTAAATACACGTCATTAGCACGGGGAAAGAAAAACCGAAGAAATAAGTTTTGCTCTTGAATTAAACAAAAGTTTTTTTGTTTCAAGATAATAGTTTTTCTTTTCTCAATGCGGATAATCAAATTCATAAAGCTTTGATTAGTTCAATAAAACATTACAAGCGCACTAAATATTCCATTAAAGATTAACCAATCGACATAATTATTCATGAGTTAATTATCACGAGTTTGTTTCTCTTTCCCGTATTCCTCTCCCGTAATATCATGTTTCTTCCGCTATTGAAAAATCGGAATAAGAAAGAAAAAAGATAGCTTTTAACAAAGTATTCATTAATAATAATAATAATAAGAATAATAAGAATAACAACGATAGTTACAGAGAAAGAGAGAGCGTCAAGTTACACGGAACTCGAATTTGACGTTCGCCACGGAACTGGAACGCGAACATTATCACGAATATCGGATCGCCGGGCGAAGATATATACGGAATGCGCGAAATACAACGCCGCGGCGGGGCGATCGTGAGAAGAAGAGTGGCGGGCGTTCACAAGTCGCAAGTGTGCCAACGTGTACACGTACATTGCACACGGCATTGCACACACGGAAAACTCTGGTTTCCGCGTGCGCGCGAACGAAGCGCGCAAAATCGTCTCAATCGCCTTATCTGCCCCGAGATGATTCGATTCGAGTCGGCTGTCAAGCTCTGACAATCGTACCCCATTCGAGTGGTCGATTACGCGCGCCGTAATAGACTGTCATTCGCCTACGAGAATCCGTTGTGTAGCGGACAGGTTCGACGAGACTACGCGGGGATGTTGTAGGCGAGAAGGTTCTACACCGCGTGGCGCGGTCCCTCTCTCGGGCTACGCCTCGCCTCGATTGGGAATTCCGGATTTACGGAGCCGAAACACGTGTACGAATGTGTGTCCGCTTGTCATCCCGTTTGAGAGAGGTGTTATATCGTCAGCCCTTAGAACAGAACGAAGAGATAGCGAGAGAGAGAGATAGAGAGAGAGAGAGAGATTAAAGAGAAGAAGATACGCGCGACCGTTTTATAAACTTTTAGCTCCGCGACAATTTTGTTTATTTTACACGAATAAAGTCGTTGTAAAAGAGAGAAAGAGAGATGTAATCGGAAATGATGGAGGGGGGGAGGGGGAGAAACAACTGATTCTCTGTTCCGTTTTGCCGTTACATATCGTTTCATTAGTTTGTTAATTCCGCGATTTCGCGTGCGCAATATGTGCGAGCGCGCGTGATTACACGTGGAAAATGTCCATGGAAGTCCGATCAAAGTGACGACGTGAACGCAAACATTGATTAACGATCCCCGACGACGATGGCTATTAAACGATAATATTTTGCAACACACAGTCTTTAATCTAAATTTATTCACTCAAATATTTTCCTTGCGCGCGATTAAAGATCGCGCGATACCGGCGAAACGACTTAAGCTACCCCGTGATTTATTATCCAGATCGCGATACGCGACGTATATACGTACGTACTATATATATACATACACTCTCTCTTGCTCGGCGACTCGTTCGCCCGGCGCGGCTACGTCACCCGCATGTAAAATGTAAATCCCAAAGGGAACTAATCAAATCGTTACGCTTTACGATTCCCGCGAATCACCGATCGTAAAGAAACGCCGCTGTCGCCCCGTTATTCTCGCTTTGACCCTTAAACTGTGAGCACTTCTTTCAATGTTTAAAATCATCGAGATTCGATCACGCGACTCGTTTCGTTTCCTCTGTGTAAAATCAATATGGAACGCGCGAATTATTTCACAAAATTTTCCTTCGCTCTCTCTCTCTCTCTCTCTCTCTCTCTCTCTCTCTCTCTCTCTCTCGCTAAATATACCGAATCGGAAACGATTTCTCTCTGCCGTCGCGCTTGCACGAAAATTTGTGAAAAAACGTAAGAACAAACATCGCCGTCATTCTACATATATGTAAAATCTCCTCAATCCCTTTTCGGAGATGCGTTCCGACAATACTACGAGCAATTATCGTTGTTCGCAAAATGAATCACGTACACGCGCGTTTTTTTTTTTTTTTCGAAACTCGCGAGGCGATCGTTTCGCGGGAACAAAGTTCACTCGGGGAAACCGTTTATACAGCGATTTACTCGATTACTCCGCCGAAAAATAGTGGACAACAAAAAAAAAAAAAACAAAAAAAAAATAGCTGTTCGACGTTTGTCCAACTGATACCGTCACAGCGAACAAAAATGAAATTATACCAAACGTTGTTTTGTTCTTGCGACTATTGTAGCCGCCGCTGCTGCGCAAGTGTGCGCAATACACCAACGCGAGAGACGGCATGAAACGATTTTCTAACGAAATACTTCAGAAAACAACTGTCAACGGTTTTTGAAACGGGTCGTTTAATTAATCATTTACGCCGCGTTCGGTCAAAAACAAAGGACACTCGCGTAGCGGGCGACAAAAGTTCGCCAGTTATTTGTTATTTATTAAATTGTTTTTTTTCTATATAATAAATATGCACGCTGTTTCTCTTTTGTTTTTGTTTTTGTTTTTCTTTTTTTTTGCTTTCATTCTATTTTTTTTCGACTTTTCGTCAAAGAGAACGTCAAATGTGAACTCTCTTGTTTTCGATAATAAATTTATCGCCGGAATTTTTGGCGTATCGCGCAAACGAAGTTGCACTCTTCCGCCCCTCTCTCGAAAAAAAAGAAAAAAAATTTGTTCCTCATTGAAAATCTCGTCTCGAAGACGATAAGTCTCGCTCGACAAAGTTTCCTCGTTAAAAGTCGACCCGAATGTCGCATTCCCAAAATCCGCGGCCCGGGGATTTCCCTCCCGGGGCGTTCTGTATAAACGCGAAAAATGGCTGTCAAGGGTGCAGTGAGCGCGCGTTTAAAAACGTCGCGCGCGCAACGAACTCCTCCATCTAAGAAGTTACAATGCTCGGTAACGTCACTTCGTCTTTTTTTTTTTTTTTTGTCCGTGTCGCCTAAGTAATAGAAGCGTACACGTGGGGCGTGATTGTGCACGGCGAGTACAAGAGAGAGAAAGAGAGAGAGAGAAGGAGTCGCGTGCAATGTAAGTGGTATTGCCATGCCGTTTAGTCAGGCGTCGCACGTGAAAGAGGATACAAAGCGCGACGCGGCGACCTCGTCCCTCCAACCCCCGGCTCTTCGCGCGGCGCGCGGCGGTTAAAAACTTTATCGGTCTGTCGGTTTCACCTACGATCTGCATTAATTTGCACCGATTTGCATTACCGGCTTTGCTCGCAGCTTTCGACAAACCGAAATTTGCATTAGCCCGGGTAAGCGAACGCGCCCGGAAAGCGACGAACAGCGTCAGGCCGCGCGTTTCCCGTAATTGGCCAAATCGTTCCGTTTAGAAATAGTGCGTTGCGCGATTTCCGAGCCGACTCGTCCGAGCCCTTTCGCTAAGCGCGCGTATCGATCTGACAAATTCGCTCTCTCCCTCTCTTCGCGTCGTCGTCGTCGTCGTCGTCGTCTCTTCGACACACCGGGGCTTACACTTCCGCATTGCCGTTAAACCGACTTGTGCACCCGGATTCTAAAAAAACAGAGCTCGGAAAACGACGACGACGACAACAACGGCACCGGCGAGCGAAACGAAACGCGTATAAACTCCCGGAAGAAATCTGTCCGCGATTTACGTTACGTTCGCCTTCGAAATCACGCCCGGCTTCGGCAATACGTGACGTCGGGATTAATTCTCGATCTTTTCCTCGCACGAAGAACGCGGCTGCGCCGTGTGCGGAAATAATCGGCGTTTCTCTCTCTCTCTCGCCCCGTATGTGCGCGACGACGCGCCCTCCGTAAATGGAAATTACGCGTGTAACGTGTCTTGTTAAGAACAGAAGAGAGGAAAATTTTACAGTTGCTTTCCCATATTTTACATTTAATCTGTCTTATTATTTTTCCTCTTCTGCCTTTGTACAGTACTCGCAATATACGTACAAACTCTCGACGCAATTTATCAGATTTACATAATATCGCGCGCGTAATAAGCCGCGAAGAAGATTGTAAATTGGGGATTTGAAAAACCGGAGAATTTGAAAACGACTGCTCGAATTGTTCTCGGTGTGTGCGTGTGCAAATCACATTCATCCCGACGTGTGTGTTCAATGAACACACATACGCGCGCGCGCGCGCATACGTAGTGTTAACTAAACGTTATTTCAGACGCTGGGCGTTCTTTTTTTTTTTTTTTTGCGCTCACGCGCGCGAACAGATAAATTCGAACTTTCCATTAGGAAAAACGCGGGATAAACCGATGCAACGGTGCGATTATTTGCTGGTCGACGTAGGAGAAAAAAAAGGAGCTGAAACAATACGAGATAAACGTCATCGGTTTTGTACTCGCCTCGCAGAGAGAGAGAGAGAGAGAAAGAGAGAGATAGAGAGAGATAGAGGGAGTCCTCACGATCTCGTATTAATTTACATTACAAATGTGTGGCCGTCGGATTCCGACGAATCAAAATTTGCATTACTCGCGTCGCGCTCTCTCTCCGGTGTGAGAGTTAATGGATATAGAGTGGGCATTTCGATTCTGCAAGTTGCACGACTGCTATTCAACTGCAGCCTGTGTGTTCCTTGATTGGGCAACGCGCGCCCAAAATGGAACAAATCGATCTAAGTTTCCCTAAACGCCGTCACGCATCGCGATATCAGCGATCACAGCCAGTTTGCTTGTGATGTAAACCGACAGTTACTCAGAGAAATTCAATGACCGTAAAAAAACTGAACTAAAACATCGCACGGAAGAAATACAATATTGCATATAATTTTCTTTTAATTAAATGCAATGTGATATTCGCGATTTTAATTAATTAGATATATATAGCGATTCAAAAACATTTTAAATCGAAAACAAAGAAAGTTAATTCTGTGAGCGCGAAAAATCGAAGGAAATTCGATTCTCCTCACGTAGAAAACTCGAAGGTTTCTTTAAAAACCTCATATTCCCCAAACGCGTTAATTCGACTTCATTAATTTTCTGTTACACTGTTGACGTAAGGCTAACTAGCGCCCGATGGCGTTCCGCGCGCCAAGATCGACGAAACGTTAAACCGCCCTTACGTGTTACGTAGCGCACTAACTAGTTACTTCCACAGGTCGAAGTTAACTATCAGACTAGCATAAGATCACGAACTTGCGAGCGGTAGCAACTAACGCCGGTAACGCTGCCTTCCGCTCGTCAGATTATTCGATTGTGCGCATATCGAGAGCGACGAGCCGTTCCTCTATTAACGCGAATTCACGCGCGAGAAACTGCCGTTTTAGCGCACCTGTGTATGTATGTGTGTGTGTGTGTGTGTGTGTTTTTGCGCGCGCGCGTGTGCGCGTGACTTTATAAGTTATATACAACACGGTTATATCACACGACACAGTGTCCATAATACGTCAAATTAACCCCTTCCCTCCTGCGATCATAAATGAGGGATCCTCGAAATATATCCACTCGGTCTCTAAAAACAAACGGAGAGAAATTCAACTCTAATGCATTTAGCGTGCTGAACGCTTATGCATCCCTATTTCTGGATTGTTGTGCGAACTGCACTTCATATAAACGAGCGCCAGAGTTCCCCCAAAGTTCCGTAATATAAACGTCAGTGAAAATGAAATTTGATGTAACGAGGACGGCGTATAATATTTCCAAAAAAAGAAACGAGAGGTTAAAAAAGTAATTTATTAATATGTAATTCGCGAACTTAAAAAAAACGGTCGAAATATAATATACCGTCCGTTTTCTCTACGGTACAAGTATGACGGATTTTACGAATTGTGAAATTTGTAACGAACAGTTTAAGTGAAAATTTGATTATTTCTCTCGCTCGGTGACCCACAAAATTTGTCGCCGAATTTGTTTTTCAACGACACAATAACGCACAAAGAAAAAAAATTGTATATATATGACGCAGAAAATTTATTTTATATTTTTAGCACACGAACTACACGCGTAATGTCGGAGTAATGTAATCGCAAAATTTTTTCAAAGAACGATTCTTGTGATTCAAAACTCTGCTAAGTAATTATTATTGCGAACGATTGTATTTTTGGCGACGACGAAACAATTGTTTTCTTTTGTTTTTAATTCACATTCATGATATTTCAATTTCGTGTGCGCGCACATTCACGGGAAACCGAGCGTGTGCACGGGAGAGCTAGATTTGGAAAGCCGCAACCCCCAAGCGCGTTTCGGAAGCAGACGATCGATCTCGCGTCACTGTTACCAGGATCGCACCCCCCCCCCCGTTTCCTTGTATCCATCCCGTTTCCCGAAAGACACATCTCAAACGAATACCTCGTTCTTATGCGTGGCGCGCGATCACATTCCTATGTGAAACGTTGGTTTCGCGAAAATTGAAGAAGAACGAAACGAAGTAGCGAACCGGAACGCCGCGCATTGTCTAAAGTCAGTATTTCTCGAACAATTTATTAATAGAAAAAAACTATTTACAAACATTTGCAATTACACAACTGACTCCCCTGAATTAAATTCGATGACATCGACGCGATAATCTCCGAATTCGAAAAAGCCTCGATTTGTTTCTTTTATTTCTGCGTTTTTCGAGTAATTTCAATAATTCCTCACAATTCCGCGCGCGGTTGTGCGACGCCGGAATTGTAAATCCCGATACGCGAAAAGAACCGAAAGTTCGACAAAGTTATCTAAAGCTACTTAGAGAGAGAGAGAGAGAGGATCTCAAAGTTAGCTCTTTAACGGCCGATGATCAACGACGCGCGTGATACTCGGGCGAACGAGATGAATCCGATCAGTCAGACACGTGCGCGCTCCGATTTCGTTCGCTCCGGTCCGGAAAGCGTTATATTAGACCCCGGGATACTTTCCAGGAGTGGCTCTCGCTAACGACCGCACACATATTTGTCGGATTCGCAGTTTGATGAATGGAAACTGCGCTCCTATATCTGAAACCCGTAGTTGAACGCGCGCACGTCGTCCATCCTCTCTCCCTCCCGTTGCGGAACCGGCCAGCAGTCGCGCACGTTGCGTTTATTATCGCGATTGAGAGTAAAGTTTGCGAAGACGGTCCCGAGTGAATTGCGCCTCAAACTAATCGCGGACGTGCATAGAGATAAACTCGATTTGGCTTTTTATTTGTCATCCGACGCGTTCCTCACTCTCTCTCTCTCTCTCTCTCTCTCTCTCTCTCTCTTTGGCGGGGAAAAAAACATCGGAGATACACGATAACTTGCTCGGCGATTATTAGACAGTTATTGCGCGACGTATAAACGTCTGTTTCTATTTTATATATGTAAGCTCGTTCGCGATATATTAATAGACGTAATAGATGAGGCCAATAATAGAATACGGCGGGGAGCATTAATTTTCGTGATAATGAATCGCTCACGCACAGATTTAATTGGATTATGTATTTAGCAAAAGTAAGCGTGTGTTATATATATATATATATATATACGTAGGGCGCGTAAATGAAAGTTAAGCGCCGCGTCTCGCTCGTGGCAAGAACGAACTATTATGAGCACGTAACTTAGGCAGTATAACCTCTCGCGCGTGTATGTGTGTGCGCGTGTGTGTGTGTGTGTATGTGTATGTGCGTGCGTGCGGCGTACGGGATGAATGGTATTAGTCTCTCGAGCTGCACTCATTTCCCGCAGAAGTGTGTAATTGCGATTTACTAATACGCTAAATATCTTACTTCTGTTCGCGAGCGAAATTCTCGCGTTTTAACTTTTCGCGTGCGAGCGCGTTTTCGAATCGCTCGGCTGATGATATACATTGATAATTACAATATAATATAAACTTTCTTAATCACAAAAAATGGTAACGCGAAATAGTCGCGATTAAAAAATTGAATTGTTTTCCAACAGTTTTTTTTTTTTTTTTTTTTTGATAAAATCGTTAGATACAACGAAGAAGAAGAAGCGCTCGCGATCGAAGTCGAAAGAGAAAAGAAAAACGCACATTGCTGTAGAAACTGTATAAAACTTTCGAGTAAATTCATATGTCTCTTTCGGATTAGCGAAAACTGACAGAGAATTGACAGGGGCAACTCTTAAAAGAGATCGTTCCGAGAGCAAATTTCTATCCGAATTTCTATCCGATCAATGGTTGGTTTTCTGCCAACGCTATTTCCGATCATCGCGCGCCACAAGAAATATACAAGATGAAAATAAAGACGTATCTCTCGCGCTATACGGGACGCTTCTTTCGTTCGCTCTTACATTTACAACGACAGCAGTCGCGACTGACAAATTACTCTAATTACAATTTTCAATTTAATCTTCTTAATTTGTGCGCTACGTCGGAGACTAGAGACGAAAGAAAGAAGAAAGAAAAAAGAACTTCCGTCGAACAGTTTTTTTTTTTTTTTTTTTTTTTTTTTCGACGAGAAACTTATCGACGAGAGAGAAATGAGCGACGTAAAAAACCTAAACATTTCAAGACCTTTGTTCCTGCGCAAAATGGCAAACGGATTGTTCTTTAATAAAAACGCACTTTAGCACCTTCGAAGTGTTTCAGGTGTTTTACGAACCATGGAAAGTCCGGGCTCCCGCCATTACGGGGGGGTAGCAGTGTTTTATTTCGCACGTCTCGACACTAAGCGGACGGACCCCTTACGTAAAACGAAATGAATTTAAGATCACATTTTTTTTTTTTTGCGAAAATGGGCGCAATGAAAATTTCGCCATGAAAATTTTCAATAAAGCTCTCGTCTGACAAAAAAAAAATAGCGTTCGACTTTTTTACGCATTTACGCACAAACTCGCGTTTTCTCTCAGCCGAGAGGAATATCTCGAACATATTTAGTCTCGATATCGTGCGCAAGACGCGCTCGACGTCATAATAAAATTCATGGATTTTTAATTTCCTGTTGTTGTAAACTCTGAACGTATACAAACAAAAGTGCGTTTGTTTGCAACGCTTGAAAAAGCTCTCTTCGAGATCCTTTCTCCTCGGCGAAAGAGATAGAGGCAACCAAATTTGCCTTCTGGCGACTGTGATTGGCAGTTATCGATTTTTCCTAATTGTTAAACATTTTATGATTGCTTTTTACTTGACGTAAGCAAAAGCTCGTAGAATTAACTTGGTTTTTACATTGAAGTTCTTTAATTTACATTCTTGAAAAAAAAAAAAAAACAAACCAAAACAAATCTCGGAAGTGTCAATTATTGAATATTATAGCCTGTCGTTACCGATCTTCAACGGAACGTCTTATCGCGTTCCACACACGCGTGTTATCTCCGAAGTTAAAGCGCCGGTTACACAAATTGCTGTGTATTGTGTGTGTGTGTGTGTGTAGTATGTAAGCCGCAAGTTTCCGAAAAGAGATTCGCTTTCAGACAACAAACTCCTGATACTGAAATCGAAACGTTCTCCCCTCCGTACATCTGGGGCGATCCCTGACAAAAATCTCTCTAGATTCCTTCAATCTCTCGACGACGGGGCGCGCACACGTTTTCCCCGCGGCGCGTGAAGAGCTCCAGCGGAGAAGAAACTCCGTCTCGCAACGCGGGTCGGTCAACCCCTCCCCCCCGCCGCTCTCTGAGCTCCCGAGGAAAGCTCGGGAAAGCGCGATTACATCGAATTCTTCTTTTTCCCGGAGCGAACCGCCCGCCCTATCGCGCTCGTCCTATCTATCTCTCGTCGCAACACTCTCTTTGCGAACCCTCTTGCGAGCATAGGTAGGTTTTCTACTCGCTTATTCCCCTCTCGGCTCGAGGCCCACCGAGGTTCGAGTGTGTTTACTCGCGTGCTCGAGTTCTGTCAGTATCACACGCCGTCGGCCAAACAAATCGATCCCTCCTCACCCAGTTCGCGTGCACGGGACTTCGCTTTTCCCGAAGCGTGTGCACACGTCACGGGGCGGCGATGTATCTCGCGTCGATTGGCCGATTTTTTTCTCCATGTCGGCTCGCGAAACTCGCGTAAGAAGACGAAAGCGCGACGATCGGACAACGAACTCGGGCTGCGGGTTGCGGCGTCTGGATGAGCGAGCGAGCGAGCGAGCGAGAGAGACAGAGAGAGAGAGAGAGAGAGAGAGAGAGAACTTTGCGTCGCCTTGCACTCCGCAAACCTGATATCACACGATAGCATGTGTATCTTGGGAGAGAAAGGGAGGAAGGAGAAAGGAGTCCGATTTCAGTCGCGAATATAGCGAGGCTTCCATATATATGTATATATATATATATATATATATCGACCGCGCGAGTCATGTTTCTACAATCAAGCGAAAGAGATACGTTACATCGGTGGTCTAAAAGTTTATTCGTATACACAATATTTGCGGAAACCGCGTATATACCCCCCGATCGAATTCTCGCTCGCACGCGCGCGAGAAATGTTTCTCGCTACCGCATTTCGATTCGCAAAATAATTCGCAGCAACGCTCGAGCAGATGATTTTATATCCGTTTACGAGCGATGAAACAGGATGAGACGCAGACGCGTTCGGAAACCGGGTATAAATGGACCTTAATAGATCTTCCCACCCTTCTACGGTAATCACGTCAAAGCGCGCATCGGTTTCTGGCGGGGGGGGAGGGGGGGGGGTTGATTCGCTCTACAGCCCCTTGCAACACGCTGCAACATGCTCCATTATCGCACCGGAGGATCCCCAATCGCTCGCGGGATCGTCGCGTTCGATCGCGCGTTCACGATCGGTCGCTCTCGGTCCTAAACGGCGTGGCAGAAGGGGAAACGCGGAAGGGCAAACAAAGGCGAGCACGTCGACGAGAGCCACGCTCGCGCGCGCGGCCAGCTGCGCGCTCGGGGGATGAAAAACGGGGTTGCTCTCTTTCTCTCTCTCTCTCTTTCTTTCTCGCTCTCTCTCTCTCTCTCTTTTTCTCGAACGGTTGCTGCGCCTTTCGTCGCCGGTGATCGGCGTCGTGTACTTACATGTCCAAGGATCGGCCACGTTGAACGCCTCGCTTAGGTGTTACCAAAGACAGGGTTGATCGCGCGAGCAGCGACGAGATCCAGCCGTCGGTTACGCGCGCGAATACGCGTTACAACGTCTCGGTGATGCTGCTGCAAACGCATGCACTCACGAACGCACGTTATACATGTGTGTAAGATACACGCGTATATATATATGTATATTATTATTCACATGCGCGCAGTTTCGTTGTCGTAGCAGCAGCAGTTCCGTCGCGCGTTCGCGAGTTTCACTGCGCACACAATTTCCCGTCGTAACCGTAGTCGCTCCTACTCACGTCGTCACCGTCGTGCTGCAACGTCGTCCACGTCGGCTGCATGGACATCCTCGTGACGAACGTCTCGCCTTCTCGCGGCGAGAACGGAGAAGGAGGGGAACCAGCACACACACACTGGTCCGGCGGCGCAGACTGTCACAACACGAGAGAGTTCCCCTCGAGTTTCTCTCTCCCTCGCTTTCCCCGCTTAATCCGCGTAAAACGCGCGACGATAAGAGGCGTACGCGCGTACTACTAACGTGTCTCCTCGTGCGTGAGGAAAAACGGCACGTTAATAATAACTCCCCGGAAATCCGAACTTCCTTTTCGTTGTTGACCCGTTGTTGGCTCCCCTTTTTCTTTTCTTTCTCGAAACCGGCCGGCTAACCACCGAGCCGGAAAAGAACGAAGGGGAAGAGGAAGAAAGAGGACTTATTTGGACTCTCTCTCTGGAGGAGCTCACCGGAAGGCCTTGTTTGTGATTTTTCCGGACGAGGGAGGAGGGAGAAAATTGACTGTGCTCGCGTACGCGACGAGCGCGAGCTTGTAATAATCCGCCGTGCGGACTCGTGACACAAGACGAGCGCGACACACGGCGAGTCTCGCAGACGTTGGCGAGCACTCTGCACGAGCTCTCTCGGCCGGGGACGTACGAACGTACGTACGTACGAACGAACGAACGAACGAACGAACGAACGAACGAACGAACGAACGAACGAACGAAAGCAGTAGTAGCGAACCGAACGGGGCGGCCAAAACGCGCCGGAGAAGGAGTAGGAGCGGATAGTGGAGTCGGATGCGGCGGTGGAGGAAGGACAGAGGAGGAGGAGGAGGAGGAGGACGGAGAAGGTGGTGGCGGCGAACTAGGGGACAAAGCAGGGGGTGAGGAGAGCGACGTAGGTGCTTGGGGGATGGTAGGCGCGACGAGGGGTTGATGGCAAACGAGGATGGTAGGGGTGGCTCGCCAAGCCCGGTGGTCTCGCATTCACTCGCTCGCTCTCGCGCTTACTCGCTCGGCTGCCTAGTCGAGCCGCCGCCGCCGCCGCTGCCGCTGCCGCTGCTTGCGCAGCACCCTCCACCACCATCACCGCCACCACCGCCTCTCTCTACTGCCTCCGCCGTCCGTCACCACCCGCCGCCGTCGCGACCCGGCCAAACCCAGACCCGGCGCGGCGTAGGTATCGCGGGCTCGCGACTCCTAGCTCCAGGCCGCCCCAGCTGCTCGTCTCCCTCCTTCCCTCCCTCTATCCTTCCCATCCTCCCTCTTCCCACTATCCGCGCGAGCATCCCCTTCCGGTACCGCCGCCAGTGCTGTACGCGGACGCTGCAGCGCCACGGCCACTCGTGGTTCTCGAGAGAACGCGCGAATCGACGAATTGATCCGGTAATGAGCGGCGCGGAACCCGCGTTTGGGGCGATGGGTGGGGAAACGGCGGGCTTGAATTGCCATCAGAAAGACGAGACGCGCACAACGACGCGTCACAACGTTGAACATCTGTAGAGAGACGCGAAAGTGACGCCGCTTAATTGCGGCCACGTTCGCGAAACGAGCGACCGTGAAGAAGAAACGACGATTTTCATTCCCCCCGCCTTCATCTCCCTTCCTCCTCCACCTTCCTTCTCTCTCTCTCTCCTCGATCCCCGCACGAACCCCTCTTTCGGCGAACGGGAGCTTTCGGTGGCCGCTGCGCCGCCGGTGGTCGAGGGTATTGACGAATCAAGGGGCGCCGGCCGAAGATCGAGAGACGCGCCGCTTCTAGGACTCCGGAGGTCCTTACTTTAGAAGAGCACCCTCGCGCGCACCTTCTGAAGATACCTCTTAATCTCGGATACGGATGATAAATGACGCGAATCCCGAAAGGAAATCGGGTAGAATAATATATATATATATATATATATATGTACGTATATAGATATAGATGGGTTAAAGCTCTGCGGTTGCGAAAAGCGTGTCGCCGAGGAATCGAACAAATTATAAGGGTGAGATTACGGAAAGATTACGGCGTTAAGTGTCTCGCGTGTAATCCCTCGCGTATCCCTTTCGGAGTCTCATTATCGCGACCCCTCCCCCCCCCCCCCGTAGTATATACGCGCGAGCGAAGACGTGCGTTGTAAAACTTCGTGAAAAGCGCGATCGACGACTGATTTTCGAGAGGGGTAGGAAGGGGGAAGGGGGAGAGAGCGCGTGCGCTTCGCTGGCGCGGAGAAGAACCCCCGGTATTAAACCGGATAGTATCGAGAGGTAACTGGATAAGAGCGGATGAAGTCGGATAGAAATCCCATCGGAATATATTTGGATCCATGCGGATTTCTTCCGATACCATAAGTTCCTATATGGAATTTTTCGGTCGCAGGTAGCACGAGCGAAACGGAGGGTGGGACGAGGGGGAGGAGGGGGAGGGTGGGAGGAGGAGGAGGGAAAGGGAGGAATTTAGTCCCAAGAGTTGAGAGCCCAGGCGAGAGAGAGGCTCACCCGCCTCTCCACCCTCTCCCGACGACGCCGATGAACTCCGCGGAGACCTCGCGACGGAGGCTCAGCCGTCGGATATTTTTATGAAAAATTCAGCTCGCACGCGTTTGTGGAATTTTTTAACGAGCGACGACGGTAAAAAGTTTGCTTCGAATTGGAAATTCCGACTGCATTAGCGAACTTTCGTGTCGAGGATGCACCGCGCGAGCGAGCGTACTGCACGACTCGGTTATTATACGCTAAAAGAGCGTAGTGCGCGCGCGAACAGTCAAGAAGTGTTTGAGAGAGAGAGAGAGAGGGAGAGAGAGAGAGAGAGAGAGAGAGAGAGAAAGAAAGAAAGAGAGAAAGAGAAAAAAGAAAAGGTAAGAGAAAAGGAAGGAACGTCAGGGAGAGACATTACTTGACCCAGTTTCTTACCCTCTAGCGGTGACGAACCGCGCGCGCGCTTGTGTATCGCGTAAATGGTCCTTCTCTTAAAACGGTCTGGCAATCAAATACATACGTACAAATGGACTGTCTCTTCGTGTTTCTCTCTCTCTCTCTCTCTCTTTCATTCTCTTTCGCTCACTCTCTCTCGTTGGGAATTTTGTGAGAGACAAGCGCGTTCAAAGAACGGGCGACGTTCGTTGATGCGATTGGGGGGAGGGGGGAGGGGGAAACAGAAAGGAATTGTAATGCGCGCGAATGCGTAACAAATTTCGCAACAACTATCGGCGCTATCGGCGGAATTGCGCAACGCGTGTGTGTGTGTGTGTGTGTGTGTTGCGCGAAAAAGCGCTCCCACACGTGCGCACACGCGTCGTTTTGGGGAGAGACACATTTCTTTCGCTATTGGCCATTAACCTGTTTCAATTTATTCAAGAGCGCGCGCGGGAGATAGCCAATAATAATTATCTGCGCGAAACGACAACGCGCGCCCCGTTAAAGGATCGTTTAACCATCCGAGTTTTATCGATTCGGAACGAAATTTGCCACTTGAATTAATCAAGTAACGAGTCACAAAGGTGGACTTTATTCCTGGATATTGAATAATTAGTGCGCGGCGTGGAAACGTTCCTTACATCAGGATCGCGTGTATATATATATATATATATATATATATATATATACGCGGAAAACTCGCGGAATTAACACACAAAGAACAAGCGTTAAGGAAGAATAATATTCCCAAAGAGAGAGAGAGAGAGAGAGAGAGAGAGAGAGAGAGAGAGAAATGCAGAGAGAAAGAGAGAATCCAGGTAGCGATTATTTCATCCTGCAACGACGTTCGCTCGATTCTCTTTGCGGTGGCGTCGAAAGAGTTGCCCCCGCTCTTTGATAGCAAACGACTCAGACACGATTCGCACAAAGAGGAGAGACGGACGGAGTAAAGGAGGAAAATATTTTAATTGGTCGATGGCGAAACTATATAATAGCTGTAACACGATTGTTTTCCCGCGAGACCATAGCGAGATCAGATCGCTCTGGCATAACTGAGCGCGTTAAATATACCATTTGAATAAATAATCCGCGTCTCGCGCGCGGATCGATTCGCGCGCACCGACAATGTGGCGCCCGTCCAAAAAGACGAGCGTTTTCTCTTGAAACCTAGAGAAAAAAAAAAAACAAAAACAGATCTCGCGATTCGAATTTCATTCGGGCGCGCGAAGATTGTCGGGAAAGAGAGAGAGCGGAACGCGTTTTGCAAAATCAGATTTGCAAAAAAAAAAAAACCAACGCATTTTAATTAATAGCGTCTTAATGCACGAGACTTAAAAGTATGAATAATAATAACCCACCAGCCCTTGTTACGCGTCCGCGTAACACGTACGTACGCGCGGATACGCGGGAGCGTGCGAGTATACGAGAGCGCGATGTACACAGCGCGAAATCGTTCTCCGATGCCGTCGTCGTCGTCTCGACGACGAAGAGAGAAGAGCGTAATGACACTAAATTTCCCGTGACAAACGACGCGACCACTCCGGGATACCGGCAGTACCTACCATTTTTAAAGCTCGCGTTCCGCTAAAAACGCTCGCAGCAGCACGCTTAAAGGCGCATCGCGACACACACACACACACACACGCGCGCGTAGTAAATGCACACGCTGCATATACGCGTTGTACATAGATGCGTGCTTTTGCGTGGATATGCGTGCGCGCGTATGTGTATTCGCATGTATACGAACGCGGTCGTAATTGCGGACACTCTTGTCTCTATCTCGCGTGCGAATGTATTGTACACGTGTGTGTGTGTGTGTGTGTTCGCACATGGATCTTCGGGAACATAGACGAACATACGTGTGCATATGTACGCGCGAAGAAAGCGACGTGAGGCGCGTCACGGGGGGACGAAAAATCTCTCACACGTATTAAATTCCTGTCTCGTGGACCTGACAGTTGTCCAGTCATTTGGCGAGCGGTCCCGAGGCACTCGAATGCCGTCTTACGGCACTATAACGGGCCGGCAACGGCCGATCTCTCGTCCATCCTTTCGCCGCTCCCTGATCCTCCACGGGAGAGAGGAGACACAGAGGTTTGTCCTCCGCCTTCTCCTGCATCCTCTCTTTCTCTCTCTCTCTCTCTGATATCCCGCAGCAGCAGCAGCAGCAACGGGTCAAGCTCCGCGCGATCAGCATCCGAGCGGCGCGCGCCGTAGCATCTGCACGAGCGCGCACATTGCACACACGCGCGACGAGTCCACTCGAACGAATATCTTACGACGCGCGGCGGGATGGAGACGACAGCCGGACGCTCGTCTTTTCTCTCGAGGACGAGAGAAAAGCGCGAGAAAACGTCGTCTCCCGGTGTCGTCGACGCGCTCGCTGAAGACGACACCGGGCGGCGAGGAGAAGAAAGGGAAGGATGGTGCGAGCACACACAGGTATATATGTATTATTTTTACGTCCTTGTGTTGTGTTGTACTAGACCAGGATCGCGCATCGCGATACATTGTAGCGTGAAAAATACGTTGAAACAGATTCGGAGAACGCGAGAGAAAAGCGCGCGGGAGAAACACACGCGGGAGGGAAACACGGGAGAGGAACACACACCAGATCCATGTAGTCCGCGTCTATATTTAGCGCTCGATTCACAATGTTTGGTTTTCCAGCGCGGAACAACATTGTACGTGCCGATCTTCGCGCGGGAAGTTTAGCGCGCGCTAAAGCTAAAGCCACTTATAAGAGAATCAAATAATCATCGCGCTTAACGTGTCGCGGTCTTTGCTTTGGTTGAAAAAAAAAGAAAGAAAAAATGTATTTTCTTTCAAGACGCACGTAATAAACAGTTTCTCTCTCTCTCTCTCTATCTCTTTCTCTATTTCTCTTTCTCGCCAGATCGGGAAAGAAATCTCTCACCTTGCATTATGTATTGCGCGTCAATCCCGTACAGTGGAGCTTGGAGGGATTATCGGGAAGCAAAGGAATACACAGAGGATGGGGAAGGCAGAGACACGCTTTTTTTTTTTTCCGTTCCATCGATCTTTCAGGTTTGATTTTCGGGATGAACTCCGAACAGCTTCCGCTGTCGATTGCGCGAGCCGACTTTAATCCCAGAAAGCCCGAAAAAATATAAGCGCGCTGTGTAGTTTTTGTGTTTTTCTTTCTTTCTTTTTTTTTTTTTTTTTGTATAAAACGCAGCACACACATCTACAAGCTGTATTTTCGTTTATTTTCAGATCGTCAGGAGTTTACGTAAGATCTTATGCTACTTAGTCAGACAAGATTTTCAACTCGCTAATATTTTCGCTGAGAATATACCGCGTGTACATACTTTTAAAGACTGACTGACGTGTTATTTCATAAGTAAGAATTTAAAAATATTATAACACGGCAAAAAAAAAAAAAAAAAGAAGAGGGAATAAATAAATAAAGATAACGATGTCGATATATACCGTCGCACAGCACACTTTGACGTTGACCACTTCTGGAAAAAAAACCAAACATTCGAACTTTAATTTTCACACATCGTGATTTATTTATTTTTTTTTTTTTTATAAATTCCTCCGTATACATGTTTTAAAGTAAAAAGTTAAACGAAAAATAAAACAGAATGAGCTGCAAAAAATTGCAATAAACCAGTTGAAAAAGGGAAGCGAAAGTCAAAGTAAATAAATATCCATGCAACGAATTAAATATTTATCAGGGAGCGCGTCATACGTACGTTTCTCGTTTAAGCGATAATTACGATAATTGTGCGCGCGCAATTATTTGTTATTATAATAATTACAACGGTATATTGCGGTAATAGCATTAATAGAAACACACCGGTGGTATATAAAATTGAAATAATATTATAATCCCACGCGCGCAGAGAAAGATGAGCACGCATATAAATACGCACACACGGTTGAAAAATAAACGTCATATTGGAATCCTCGTACGTCAGTCGAGGAAGCGAATTCCGAAGTGCGCATAGAGCCACACAGCAACAAAAGCCTTCTTGATATGCTTGCAGCGAAATGCAAGCGATTGTATAGGTTTCGTGGATCGGACCTTGAGTCCTTGTTAGCGGTAGTTCTAAATTGAAATTCCTCGGACAGAGATAAGAGAAACCCTCCTCTTCTCCTCCTTTCTCTCTCTCTCTCTCTATCTATCTCTATCTCTCTCCGTCGAGATACTGAATGTTCCACCGCCCGTGGTGGTATCTTGCGGAAACGACGCACCGAGTCACAGAAAGTAAGAAACAAATACGAGAAGCGAACACAAATGTTTTTGCCGAGAACGCCATTAAGAACATGGCCGTTGATTAGAAGAAGAAATTCCACGACTTCAAGGAAGTAGGGTAAACCACAGAGAGAGTTATCAAGGACCGCGCGTTTGGCAAGTGTGACGGATGAAAATTTTTATGGCGCCTAATTGAGCGGTGGGATGAAATTTTCAAAAACGATTAAAAGACAAACGGATAACACGTGTACCGTGATATTCGAAGCATTAAATCAGCTTTTCGGTTCGTTCTCGTAAGAGAGGGCTGTAAATTGCGGAGAAACATTCAAAACGTTTTTCTCCATTGTGCGCACCGCAGACATTAAATGAAAAAGAAAATATATAACGCAGTTTGTGCAAAGAAAATAAAACATCGCACTTTGCAGCTCTCTCTAGAGTTTTATTTTTTTTATTTTTTTATTTTTTTTTACTAAAAAATATAGTAGTTGTTTTTTATATAAGACAAATTTACACGAAAATCTGAAATAATTGATAAATCTTTTATATTACTTTGGAAAAGATCCGAGAGAGTCTGTAAAAGGATATTATTATTAAATATAAAGATGTCTAAAGTAAAGTTTAATTTTTTACATATTTTTTGTTTTCTTTTTCAACAATAAATTTCTAACGATTACGCGTTCCTAAATGTTGCGATTCACAAACGCGTCTTCCTATTAACGACGATATATGAACAGTTGAAAGTCTCAGCTAATTATCTAGTCGTTAGCGTTGCAACGTGAATCTCGCACATTATACACTTCAGAACGCATAATCGTAACACATACTTACGTATCTCCTCCTTCTCTCTCTCTCTCTCTCTCTCTTCGTTCAATTATACGACACACACAATATGCACGTACACACGTACTTGATCCTCAAGCATGAAAAAGCCCGAAGGATGTGCAAAAAGTTGTCTAATGGATTTCTGAGAGATTGTGACGCGCTTTCAAGAATCCTAAAAGGACGTTTAGTATAGACACGTACACACAGGCGCGTACATACACACGCGACAAAAAAAAACCGTATTTGCTATGGATAATGTTTGCGGCCTTCAATTTGGAAAACAAATCCACTCGAAGAGACTCGATATTATATGAAATAAGCAAAACAAATTGTTTTGTAAGAAAAGAGAGAGAGAGAGAGAGAGAGAGAGAGAGAGAGAGAGAGAGAGAAAGAGAATAATATTGCTTTCTCCACACCTTCTTTCTTCTCGCAGAATTTCCGAAGATCACGAATAAATCTAAGTTTTCATCTCAATCCTCCGGAGAGGAGGATGAGATATCTTCTTTGTTTAAGTAAGTAATATGTCCTGGATAAAATTTTATTCAAGTCCCGGATATTTCCGAGAACGAAAGAGAGAATTCGTCTGAAATACAGAATATATATAAAGTATGTTTTGTATATACCTACCTATATATATATATATATATATATATAATCTTTCTACATGTATATATATATATATATATGTATCTCTCTCTCGCAGAACACAGGCCATCGCTTGCTAATCGAAGTAAACAACAGGCTGCAAAACGGAAACGCTTTGAAAACATTGATCAGAAAGAAGCGGAGAAGAACCCGGCGTTTGCGTTTGATCGATGCTTCGAGTTCGATTTTCGCGAGTGAGGGGGGGGAGGGGGAGAGGACACGTTTGTCGCCTCTGAGGGAGTGTTTCTCTCTGTGTGACACTCTCAATGGACGAGTTTGCCCGAACGTGTGTGCTATATAAACCATCAGAAAGGCCCTCTTCTGATACTACTCTCGCGCAAAAGATCGCGCAAGGATCCAGACACAGAAGAGAAAGAGCGCGCCGATCCGTAACAAAGAGAGAGAGAGAGGAAGGGGGAGGGAGGATAGAGAAAAGGGATATCTCGTGACAGTAAGAAATGGGGGCAGAGTTTTTTTTTTTTTTTTTTATCCTCTCCTCCGTTCGATCGATCCATCGAGTCTGATTTCTGCGAGGAGCATCCGTCTTCCGTGCGGTCGCTCGATGAGAGTCCATTCCGACATTCCGAACGTCGCGACGTCGTTTGTCTGTCGCGTTAGTGCCTTCACGAGAGAGCGCAACGCGGTGTAATGTCCCCGAGAAAAGAGAAACGTGTTTATCGAAGTTGAACGCATCACGTACTCATTCGGTCCTCGTCGATCTTCAATTACAGCATCGGCAATTATTTATCTTTACATAAGAAGTTGCGCACCGAAAGTCCACTCTTAAAGCAAGTTCTACAAAACTACTTGTGCGCGATTTTCAACAATTTTCAAAATTTAGCGACGAAAGTCCGCAATTAGATTGAGAAAAATCTCATCTTTAAACGAAGAGACCGTATTTTTTTAGTTTTCTCAAAAAAAAAAAAAAAAGAAACTATCTTTGGGATGTTGCAAGATACATCTTCAATTTGAGAAACGCTTGTGTATATTGATGCAAAAAAATTAGAATATTTAAGAGAAATGTGATTAAAGAGCATTCGGATCGCGATCTGTTATTTCAAAGCATTTCGGAAAATTCTGTTGCGCTTGATCAGGTCGCGCTAAAGAAGGATTAGCGGACCGCGCCGATGCGCCAATAAGCAGATCGACGATGCTAAGAATCCGGAAGGAAATGCGATCAAGAGCGGATCAAGTAAGAGAAAGAGATGTAAAGACAGAGCGCGCGCGGCCGCGGCTCTTTCGCCGTCCGATCGATCTTTCGCGTCTGATTTTCGCGAGAGACATCCGTCTCCGCTACGAACTCTCGAACTCAGCCGGACAAGTACGTGATGGGCGCAGGTGGAAGATAAATGGGGAGTTACAGCGGGACAGCGTAAAAATGGATTCTCTTCCCCGACGCTCTCGCGCGCGTTGCAACGCGCTGTTACGGGGGCCGTTGTATCCCGGAGCATCTGTTGCGACGATTCCGCGCGTTGCAACGTCGTTAGCACGTTATCAATGTCATCGTGTCATATACACACCAAATTATTACGGTGGAAATTGTTCGCTTTTACTCCGCAAAACGTGTTGTTTTGTTTTTTTGTTTAAACATAATTGAGAATATAACGGTTTTGATGTGTATTGCACACATTTCTTCTCTCGCAACAACACACACACACACAAACACACACATCCAATATGTTGTCGCATCTTTAACTCATCTATTCGCGTTTTTTTAGAACGCACACGGAATTTCGAAGAAATGAAATTCCTCCTGGATTTTGCAGATCCGGTCCTGTTTGTTGCGACGACAATTAAATCAATACGATTAAACGTACTTTATAACTTTCCGCGTTGTGAGCTGTGTTGTGCGTTTTACATTTAAATATAAAAATAATTGGCGCGCGCAAATTACATCAGTACAATTCTAGCATTTGTGAAAGGACATTAAAACGCAGCGTGTTTTAATCACGTTATAATCACAATAATGTAATCACGTGTGTGAGTTCGCGGGAGTAGGTGTATCGAAAAATTCTCAATCATTCGATATGGCGCGACGCGACGTTACGCATCCGCGAGCGGAGTGATATTGAATACTTAATGGCCGCGACTATAATTGAATAGCTCGCACTCGTTGCCAATAATTTACGTAATTATGAAACTTCGAACATTCACGGATTTCGCTCGCGGACTTACCGCGGACATGGAAACTATCGCGGACAATGTCCGCAGCGCGCGCGCGCGCGAACGTGAGCGGCGAACAACGCGCGCTTGGCTGCCAAAAACGGATAACGGGGCCGGCAATATTCGCGCTCGCGTTCTCGTTCATTGTTAATCTGCCTCAGCGCGGGAACAATTAGCTCCCCTTCAATTTTTTACATTGCGGCCACACGAGACAAGGAAAATATTTTGCATTCGCGCGCGCACCGAGTGTTTCTCGTATTTAAAATTCCGACAAAAACACATATTGCGCCATAACGAATATTCTGGTACAACAAAAAAACAGGAGAGAGAAAGTGAGAGAAGGAGGGAGAGAGAGAGAGAAAGAGAGAACGCGAGAGCACAACAAAGCGGAGACTCTCTAATTTTTCAATGCGGTCGGCGCGCGCTCGATCGCTTCGGAATTGGAATTTCGCGGCATCGATGATCGGCATCGACGAATATTCGGATATCGGCGCGATTTTTTTTGTTTAGAAATACAGAGCGCGTCCAGACAACGCGCCGTCTTATTGCATACAACGCGCTTTCGACGAAACTGTCGGCCGGGTTTTGTCGAAAAACGCGAAAAAATCAATAATCGTTTTACTCGAAAGATGAACTGTAACGTTACGGCTTCTGGCAACGGCGACGCGAAGTTACTTTCCTACAACGAGTTCGAGAACATTTTTAACTATATTTCTTCGAATTTTGTTTGTTTGATCAAGTAGTTTTCCCCGACGAGCGGCGCGACGCGGCGCGGCGGCGGCGGCGGCGGCGGCGGCGACGGGCTTTGATGTCGAACCAAGGCATTCGGCATCCCGGAGTACGCAAACCGTTCCGCGCACACATCGATCGCTCACATCAAAAGTACAGTGCACGAGAAACGTTTCTAAGCCGTTCGCGATTCGCGAGGGCGAACTTCCTCCCGCGGTTTAACGTTCTTAGAAGGAACGTTGACGAATACTGTTCCCGACATACATTCCGCACAACGACGAAAGACGACGACGACGGTCTGACTCGCGCGCGAATACATTGAACGATCGCGTACGTTCTCTCGTCGCAACTTTCGTCGCTCTTCGATTATTGCAAACGTAGTAAAGATTGCGATAAAGTTTTATTTGAATTTTTCTTTATTTTCTTTATTTCTTGTTGTTTAAAGTTTTGCAAAAGACACATCACGCCGTGGCAAAAAACAAGAACGCGAAGAAAACCGTCTAACGTGCGGCGAGACGTGAAATATTTTTCTTTTTTACGAAAAAGATCAGTCGGAGGTAAATAGAGTGTCCAGAAATTTTCTCAACGTTCATTTTAATTTTAAATTTCTGTGATGAAACCGGGCGTAGAGTTCAACTTTTTCCCTCGATAGAAAAATTTCGACGGTGCTGCCACCCACACGTGCTCCGTAACTTCCTTTATAATATTCAACGTTTTAAATATATCGATCATTAAACTTCGAATTAAAAGTTTTTAAAGAGCAGATACCGCGAGAGAATTTTACCCCGAACTATATACCCCGGGTTTTGTTAATTAATGGCATCCCGGAAGCTTAGCTCACAAAAGCTTTTACGACTAATTACAATGAAGAATAATTGATTCCAATTGGCCAAATAACTCGGGTAAAATTAAGATCGACGTTCGCAAGTAATAAAATAAACTTTGCGTTTCTCTGTTAGCAATAACATGTCTGAAATGTTTCTATTTCGCTTGTAAGAGTATTTTGAGAAAATCGTTAAATAGATCGCGCGCGCGTGTACCGACTGTGTATGGAGTTTATTACGGTTCGTTGCTGTTTAAAAACTCGAAATTGCTGAAACATCATTAGCATTTTTTACGCATCGATGTGTAATTTCGCGCGCGCGCGTTGGAGAGAAAAACTTTTCACACACAGATAGAGAGATAGATAGAGAGAAAGAGAGAGAGATAAGTATAGAAGAGGTCAATAAAACATATTAACTGGTAAACATATTAACTTTTTAAATATATCAGTTTTCTCGTATGAGTTTAAAACGGCTATTTACTGATGATATTTCCTCTGGAGAACTTTAATGTATAATATATCCGCTTTCGACGGTGAAATTAAGTATCGATTGAAATTTTATATTTCATCGCAAATTAGACCGGAGAAAATAGCGTAAACAGAAATATATCGCGACGCGTAATGAAAGACTTGCTTGTATATAATCTCCAAAATTTATAACACAGACGTTCTCTAAAGATTTTGGTCTTTTTTCAGACCTGTTCTAAATCCATCGTCAGGTGTTAATGTACAGTTCGCGTGACTTGCGTCATAAAGGGATTTAAAATTAAAATCACTGTAAATATTAATACAAATGATACGTACGCGTGATTATCATTCTGAGGTATCTGTTAATTTTGTAAAAATTAATAAAATTATTTTAAGAACATATCCAAAGATAGAGAAAAAATAAGGACAGAATGTGGGTGTGCGCAAGATAGAAAAGTAGAAT
Organism: Pseudomyrmex gracilis; assembly: GCF_002006095.1. NCBI lineage: Eukaryota > Metazoa > Arthropoda > Insecta > Hymenoptera > Formicidae > Pseudomyrmex > Pseudomyrmex gracilis. The sequence goes on along the minus strand of NW_018020772.1, from coordinate 229,877 downwards.
AAAATGATAATAGCGCGCAGTGTGAAGAACACATGAAGAATTGAGTATTTCGCTTTCTATGGGAATAACGGAACAAGTCTTTTGGATTCTTTAATTTTCTCTCGGGCAATACCCATCTTGGAAAAAGGATCAGTGCTCGATTAGGTTCTTGTTGAAAATAATTTTCTGTATTCTTCGCTCGTAGTCCGTTTGTAGTCTCGAGATTAGCTTTCGCTTCGTTCGAACGAAGTCTCGAAAAATAATTCTGCGCAATATTGTGTTTCGCGTTATGCGATTTAGCGCTTTTATATCTCTCTATGTATATGTTATCAGATATTTCCACAATTTCGAGATAACTAAGCTTAAAACAAATGAGATATTTATGCATAGAGCGTCAATTTCAATGTTGATTCATTCCAACTCGTAAAAATACAATAATATACTTTCAAAATATACTCTCTCTCTCTCTCTCACTCTTCCTCGAAAAAAATTTGAGAACTAAAAAATCTTTTTTAGCAGAAAATGCTGCTGCCGGAGATCTCTCCTCCGCGTTTCATGCAAAAACCTGAAAAGTTTCCGATGCGCGTCCGTCAAGCAACCAAGCGGATAAACCGATTATGACAATCTGCGTTAAAAAAAAAATAGAAAAAAAAAAATCACATATACGACCACACCGCGAATAATAGCAAATTGTTCTCGTTTAAGAGTATGGGTCAGTGGACATTTTAAATTCGCAAGTGTTTCTGCTGAAATAAAATCTCTAAAATAAGCGCTTTATATTTCGGGAAAGTGAGTTTGCGAAATAGATTTTTAAACCGCGTTTGCAAAGTTTTTTTTTTTTTGATATTATCGAGATGTGTATACCCGAGTCGAAATTTAGCGTCTACATTGAGCCTCAATTTTTCTTTTTTTTTATGTAGGAGTAAGAGAGAAAGTAGATCTTACTTTGACGCTGCTATACGTCCGAAATTTCCTTTTTTCCTGCTAAAGTTTTAAAGCAGGGTTCAATTCTCAGATCAGACTGCGCATTGCAGGCTCTGATAGGCTCAAAATAAGCTCTGATAGGCTCAAAGTAGGAGTAAGAAAAAAAAGTAGATGCTACTTTGACGCTGCTATACGCGTCCGAAATTTCCTTTTTTCAAAAATTGAGGTTCAATGTAGACGCTAAATTTCGACTCGGGTATACACGCGTCATATTAGCCGGTATAAAAGAATACACGGTACACGCACGCACACGCACGCACGTTTTTTTTTTTTTTACGCAAGATTGACGCAAACAGCGAACGACGATTCTTTCTTACCTAGATGACGTGTGTTCTCGCTCGATGCGTCCAATCGAGCGAATCTGTTAGACGGAAACGGGGCTTTTTCCCGTTCTTTATTGTGTAGCGGCAAAGGCTACCCGAGGCTCTGTCTCCGGCGCGAACCCAAAAGTGGAAGCAAAAAGAATACCCTTAATTCTTTTCCAATCAATCGATTTCTCGGGCTCGATTACCGTCGACTCGACGTTGCACTCGGTTGCGTGATACAAATTGCGCGCATTTTCTACAAACTGAATTAACATCCCCCCGATCCGGAGGAGGATTTGCCGGGCGCGACAACCGGACTTGAAATTTTCACGTTCGAGATCGTTGATCGAGAGATATCGAACAAACGGAGAGATCATTCTTTTCAAATAATTTATAAAGTATAAAGCGCGCGTAAAAACGTAATATTTTTCTCAAAACATTATTTTCCGATATATCTTATCGATTTTTCTGATATACCTCTCTTAACGGTTAAAACTCTAGACACTTAAGAATATTACAATTAAAAATCGTCGATTCCAAAATTAATCCAGCGCAAAGTGGCGAAACGCGCGTGCGGTTCGAGATATGTCACACAGAATGCGTAAGAAGCAAAAGAAAAAAAAAATGATAATAAAATCGAAAGAGGAAAAGCGCCGGAGAATATAAATTTTGCGGGTTTTTTAAACGCTTCCCGTTTCTCAGGTAGGACGTAGATTTTAATTCGTAAAGCGTGAATCTGCTTTAAGATTAGGGGGTATAAAACCGCGACTGGGGGGCGGGGGGGGGGGAGGGGGAACTACGTGCGCGCTCGAAGACCGGACCCGGCTTTCGCCTCGCGAGAAGAGAGAATTCGCTCACGGTTACGTACATTCATACATAATGAACGCAGTCATCCGATTCATCCTCTCTTCCTTTCTCCCTCTCTCTCTCTCTCTCTCTCTCTCTCTTCTCTTTTCCCGCGCCGCCGTCGGGCATTTCAATCTCCCGACCACCAAAAAGACTCTTTTCGCGGTCAGTTAAATTTCACAGTTAAAATCAACCTGTCATTCATTCACTCGACGACACACTACGCGAGAACCGAACGTGTACACACTGTGGAAACTGATGAGGGAATTATATGCGATATTAACTGGGGGGGAAAACAGACATCGCCCTGATGACTCAACCGGTAGTTTCCGCGCGCGCAGAACTCCTGTACAGGAGGGTTTGATTTCGCTATATTTCGCTATAACGGAGTGTCTTTGGACTTTGGTGTAATTGAAATTAAACCGGCGGAGGATAGGAGACGCGACTTTATAGCTCTCTCTCTCTCTCACTCTCTTTCTCTCTCTTTTTCTCTCTTATACCACCGGTTATCTCGGCCCAACGCTCTATGTCTCGCTCTATGTTCTCGCAAGCTCCGCAGATGCGGCCGGAGAGACTTTTCTCTTCCGACCTGGAAGAGAGAGAACCTGGTTTTTGTTAGTCGGCCAATTAACCGTCGCGAAAGGGGCTCCCCTTTTTACGTTCCTCGCGTGCGCTTATCGCGCACCCGGACTCCGTGTATCTTCCAATCTCGAGAGTCGTAAAATCGCCCTCCCTCCCCTTTCTCCGCCAGATGTAAATCGCGGACGCGCGTCTAATGCCTCACTCGCACGAGATGGAACTCCCCCGATTCCTCGCAGCGATATACGCCTGCATCTCTATAAACCAAACTGATTAATGCAAGGGCGTATTCGGATTACGCGGAGGTGATTCGGATTACCGAATCACCCACCCCCGGATGGACGATCGTGTGTGTTTTGCCGCGTGTTTCCTCGCCGTAATTTTGTGAAAAATACTCGCGCATGTTCGCGCGTATTCGAGATGGGAAATTGTTCGTGTTAAAAATCTCGCTCGAAAACTTTATCTCGATTTTTCGTTCGTTTCCGCGAACGAATTTGCGTTTCGGTCGAAGAAGATTCGCGAGTCGAGATTTCAACAATGTCGCGGAGTCTAAAAAGTTACGACACATCGGTAATAAATACCGATGATTGCGGAGAACCGTGAGTCACCAGATGTGTGTGTGTGTGTGTGTGTCATGTATTTCTTACAAAGGTAAATGTACCTCGCGCGCGCGGTGCGTGTTTTGCGAGCCCCAGGGCCACTTTTGCATCGACCGTCCGAGCTCTGGTCAAGGCGCATATGAATGATACTATCGCGGCGAAATATTGTTGCCGTAGTTAACGAGATCGATGCGAACGCGAATCTCCGAGAGGCTACGTTGTACGTGCGCGTAGACCACCGAGAGTTTGCGTCGATCTTCACCTCGCCCGCACCTCCTCTCTCTGTCTCTCTCTCTTCTCTCTCTCCTCCTCTCTCTCTCTCTCTCCCTCTCTCTCTCTCGTTTTCCGATCCCTCTTTCTCTTTCGCTCCCTCTACACCGATGTGCTGGCATTTCAATCGCCGACTGTCGAAAAGTGAGATATAGCTAATCGGCCGTAAGCCTCCATCCCCGTGCACGCTCGCTGCCGGGCTGCCAGCGATGGAGGCACACCCCGTGATATCCAACCCCGTCCTTTGTGAGAGTTTGTGCGGATTTCGGACCACCGATCCGCGATCTCTTGCCGGACTGAGCGATACGTCTTTTGTTCGCCGTGGTTAAATGACGCATCGGTCGTTGCCGATGCACAATCGACAGCAGAGAGATCGGCAGCGAGCACAAGCAAGCGCGTCACGGGATCGTATTTCGGAAAACGTCCTTATTTCGCGTATATATACGCGTGTATTCTCCGCACACGTTTGCAATACGTAGAAATATTGTTATTTAAAAGAGAGAGAGAGACAACATCGATGTTTTAAGTAGATCGGAAACAGGTCGTTCACGTTCGATTTTATCAACGAGAAATATGTGAAAACAAAAATGACACATAAGATAAACATTGCTATTTAAAAGCAATCTCTGTATTTTTTTCACGTAGACGAAGAAGAGTCAAACTGTGCGAAGAAAATGACGCCACGCCTCTGTGTGTCTCGCGTGTTCTCGCATCGAGGTAAAAGTTTTCAAAATAAATTCAAACGCCCCGCGAGAGAAAAACGCGCCGAGAGAAGAACTTCGCCGGACGAGCGAATAAGTCAATTAATCGATCGAAATGGACGTTGATACGTGTTGATTCGCTGATCGAGAATGAGAAGAAGCGCCATTTCGGTTTGTATAGCAAACCGCGATTTTCGCAAAACTAGCCACAAATATGGAATAAAAAAAAAAAAAAAAATATATATAAATACGGCCCGACGGCCGTTATCCACAAACGTATTCATTTTATCAAGATTCTGAAAAAAAAAAATGTCACCTACAGCGCGCGCGAGATAAGCGCGTCGCATAAGCGCCGCTGGGAAATTCAAGCGCCGCTCTCCCATTGCGAGAAAAGGTGGAGAGAGAAAGAGAGAAAGAGAGAGAGAAAGAGAAAGCTGAACGCTTTCGATAAGCTTTCCGGTTAGTTCTCAAGTTTTCGATTAGTTTTTCGGTTACGCGACTCGCGATTTCCCGCGGATATAAGCGTTTCGTTGTATCCGCGGGATATAGATTATCGGATATTTACCGCGGCAGAGTCACCATCTCCCCAAAGAGAGAAAGAAGGAAGGGAAAACGCCACACAGCGCGGCGCGGCGCGGGGAAAGAGGGATCAAGGAGGGGGGGGGTGGGATTCCAGGCATCGTCGAGGATGCGATTGAGATTAAACGGAAATGCGAGTCGCGTTTCTACCTGTGTGTGCCCCCCGCGCGATCGCCCCGTCGCGCTTTTATTCCGCGCTCCGCATTGCGACTTGTACGGTTTTGCCCCCGCTAGAGCATCTAAACCGCCCCCCCCTCCCCGTGTGAAATTGAATTTCAATCTCTCGGCCTTCCCCCCGTGCGCGAAAAGAGTTTAAACTGCCACTTTTGTAACAAAAAAAAAGAAAGGGAGAGATGAAGAAAACGCGGGTCAGTCGCGAGACGTCCCTCTCCCCTCCCCCCCCTCGTCTCTCGCCGTGATATGACATTCGCAAAACTTCTCGCCCCAACTTCTTCGCGTTATATATCTGCAAATTATTGTAAACCACTTCTCCGGGACTTCCCGTCCGAATATCTTCGTCGAGTCAGCTCTATCTTTTTCGCAAGCGTGTGTGAGGCTGTGCGAGGCCATCGAGAATTTTCTTCTCGGTGAAAACTCGCCGAGAAATCGCCGCGCGTTCGTCGTGTTCTCTTTAATTTACGGCCACATCCATATAAACATGTCGACAAGTGGGATCTCTCAAATTGAATTGAACCTGTTGGGAGAGAGACCTTTTATTTTTTTTTATTTGTTTTTGGAAAAAAAAACACCGGGGGGACTGCGCGTTACGTATACGGTGAAAAGCGTTAATAAGGCATTGATAAGGTTTGGTTCTTCTAGTAATACACGCAAACTTGAGGGTAGAGGAGGGTTGCCTTTCACAAATTTTCAAGATTTCCGGGTAAAATCGTCGTTTCGGCGTAGACGCGATGTTAACACGCTATTTAAACGCGTGGGGGAAATGAACGCGCGAATGCGAACGAACAACTCGTCGGATTTCGCGTACCTTTGTACGTTAAGTGCATTATAAGTGAGGCATCCCGGGGGGGAAGGATGCTTTCGCAATCGTTCTCCGGGCAATTAAGAACCGGACGGCCGGCCTAAAACGAAAGTTCACGATGGGGGGATACGCTGTGTCAAAGTTACGACCATGGAACGTGGATTACCGTATACTCGCGAAGACGGTAGTTAACCCCGCGCGCGCGCTAGGCACTGATATACTAATTGAATTAGTTATTTCGAAGCAGAAAGTTAAGGGCACGTCTGCGCCAAGTTTTCAACATGAAATAGCCTGGCAGAATCGACGTGCTAGCGCCGCCGAGTTCGAAAGTTCTTATTAACCCGGAAGTTTCGTTCAGTATCGCGCCTGAGTGTTATTTAATTACTAATTCGAAGAATATGTGGCCTCGTGCGCGCGCGTTTTCTCTCTCTCTCTCTCGTTCTTTTATGAGACAAAAAGGGTGGAAAACGGGAACGGGGATAGAAATTTTCCCCGATTAATTTCGATTTCGCGTCTTCCCCCGGAGGCGTCGGCCATCGATTATTAATGACGGATCCCGAAATTTGCGATGTACGGGCTCGTAATTTTCGCGCGATCCCCGCACACACGCCCGTCCGTTTTAATTACCGCGATCGACCCTATCAATTTTTCGTATTTTTTTTTTTGTTTTCTGTATCTTTCTTTTTTTTTGCGCGCGAGAACGCCGGCTTAAATGCGGAAAGAGAGAGAGAAAGAGAGAGGGAGAGGGAGAGGGGGAGAGAGAGGAATAATTATATAATTCCGCGTTTTATCAAGGTCTAATTTGCGCGCGATAACATTCGCGTAACGAATTAGCGGAATTAATAAATTTATTTTATCTATAGGAGAAGCGAAAATCCGCTACTCGACGCTTTTCCAATCTCCGCCCACTTCAGAGACCCTCGCTCTTGTTCTTCTTCTAACGGGCAAACGAGAGAGCGCGCGCGCGGAGCATGCGATTAAAATGTTTTATACATGCAAAGTGCTCTATCCTTTAAACGCAGCAAATTTTAACGATAGCTTCTTTGATGAATAATGAGTTCGATTTTTCTTTCTCCGATGCGCTTTTCTCTCGGAAGCGCATTACGTCGATTAAAAAACGTTGACGGTTGATTAAAATAGAAGTTTAATTTGACAAAAAAAAGTTGTGTGTGTTTTTCGCTTCCGAAACGAGATTGTACTCCGGTTATTTCACGGATATAACATTTCCGCGCGTAAACTTAATCTTTATGTAAAATTTTGAAATTCTACCTTTGTAGTTTCGCGACGAGAGAGAGGGACGGGACGCGCGAGCTTACAGTCGGAGAAGAATCGCTTTTAATGCACTCGACGCGGTGAAAGTGGAGATCCGCATCCTATATATGAAAACCGACAAAGTGAACTCGGAAAGCGGAGGAGGAGAAGGGAGGAGGAGAAGGGAGGAGAGAAGGATAAGCCTCGGCCTCGTATATATAAATTCAACGGGATATTTTGTAACATTCGGGGGGAGCGGGGAGGGGGAGGGGGAGGGGGGAAATACGGATTGTTGTGTATCGCGTACTTACACGGCGGATTGCGCGCCGCCCCGTAGAGGGAGCTAATGGCATGTCGGGACTAGCGTCGGGGTAATTCCACTTGCACGGATTGCACGTAGATTTACAGTAGAAGCCATCGCGAGAGATACCCACCCGGACGGCGAGGAGCGACGGTCTCTCTCTCTCTCGCCAAAACACCGACGTGCTTGTGCGGCGAGATATAAGCCGCTTTATGTTCTCTCCTGTCCCATCTACAGCTGTAACGTTGTCCGCGCGAGGTTACGGCGCGACAACAGAGAAACGCGCGCGCAGATAGCGCAGCAGAGCTCGTGAATTAAAGCGGATATCTTCCGCGACGTTTCCTTATTGATTAAACTCGATTGCGCGCGTATATAACCGTTAATGCAAAACACGTACATAATTGACGCGCCGCCGCGAGTCTTCTCCGCCGCGATAGCGCGTATCCGTCACACACAAACGCGCGCGCGCGCGCACACACACACACGCACACACCGCGTCACGAGATCCTTTCGCTCTCTCTCTCTTCCCCTATTAGCGCACATTTATCTTTTATACAATTTGCAGGCGCGACTCGCTCCCTTGAAGCGACGCGAGCTTTCGCAAATATTTCACAAACGACCTCCCGACCGGTGCGATGAAACGTTAAAACGTATATGTTAAATAATGAAAAAGATCGCGCGAAGGAACACAAGGGGATCGCGGTCGTCGCGACGATAACGGAGATACTCGGGTTTCGTTTTTGAGATAAAAAAGTTCGAACTACCGACGCGCGTGAATTTTGTTAACTAAACGCGTGAAAATTTGTTCTTCGGCGCAGTTTTTTTTTGCGCGAACGAAGTAAGATCGCAGATTTTTTGTGTTCTAGATATCGTGGGATGGATATGGAGAGATTTCGGATTGTATATCTCGTGTATATGTATATATACACACACAACAGATATGCGTGATAGTAAAAATCGTGCAAGGAGCGAAGTAAGTAAGAACGACCACCCCCAAGTTTTCTCGAAGGGTAGGAGAAATACATGAGAGGCTCGCATGCTACAAGTTCCGATGTGTTTTCGTCGACGTGATGCTCGAGCGATCGCGTGCTGATTGGACGGCATTTGTCGGGCTACTGTCGGGACCGCTCCCGCTTGTAAGATCAAGAGTAACGGAATACACTGATTGCAAGGACTTGTAAAGCCCGGGCGCGGGCTCTCTCTTTCAACCCTCCCTCCCTCCCTCCCTCCTCTTCTCTCCGCCGACCTGTCGGCGTTCCCGGGTGTTTGCTGTCTGTTTCGTGAAAGTTATCATCCGCCGAATGAAGTTTGCACTTTTCTGCGCGCACGTAAAGAGATCATCACGATTCCATCGTGGGGGCAAGACGTGGCGGGAGAAAGAAAGTCGCGCGGGGCGGGGGGGGTTGTGTAATTTATGACGAGAGCAATCGATGAAAGGGGGGGTGACTCGGCTGATTCGCGCGACTTAAGCTTTGACGGACTGGTCTAAGATTTTTGTGTCGCTGCCGATAAGGCGCACGACAGAATGTAATTAAGCGGAGAGACCTGAAACAATGTGAAATCTCACATTGTGTAACTTATATCTAACAAGATACGTATTTTTCTATTTTTAGTATAGTTGTTTATTTTGTTTTCTTTCTATAGAGAGTTCGATTTTTTTTTTTTTCGGGTTTGAAAAATGTGGTGAAGGGAGGAGCAGTCCGAACGCATCGTTCGACATCTTGTTTTCGGAATGTCGTAATGTATATAATTCTTTCGTTTATATTTCGAGACATACATATGGAACGGAGATTTTAACATAATCCTTGTACAGATATAATTAGATGTAAGAACATGCGCGCACGTACATAAATAATTATTTATATCTGGATATTCCAAAACATGATATGTGCTCGATATTCTCTTATAAAATTTATGTACAAAAATAGAATAAAATATTTTAATTATATAAACGTTTTCAATACCTCTCACATGTGTGTCTATCTGTAAATCACGTTTCGATATCGCGAATTTTGTAGAACGCGGATATGAGCGAGTTCAGTTGAATAGCGTCGCGACATCCGGAAGCCAGTCTTTTCTCTATATCTGCCATTTTGCACAACAAATCGATAAACTCCGAATCGGGAAAATCAACTGAAAACAAACCCGTAGAAATTACAATCTTGAATGTACGCAGAGAGAGGCGAAAACAAAATACATACTTTTAACTACACACAGGTGAACCTCCGTTAGTATATCTTGCAACGCGAGTCCTTTGTTGAGCTTCAGCTCTTGAATTTCTGAACGTAAAGTTACATTAAGGAAAAATGTATGTAATTAACATACAAAGATGTTTTTTCGAGTTTGAACCGCGTTAGTGTCATTTTTATACCGACGTTTCGTGAACATTACAGCTCAGTGAGTATTAAAAATGACACTAACGCGGTTCAAACCTGAAAAAAACATCTTTGTATGTTAATACTACAAACCGCGAAAGCATCAAATATCAAATGTATGTAATTCTCACATCAGAGTTTAGGCTGTGCCGAACTCTCGTGTATCTCTTACAAAAGGATACTTCTGTAACACGTGTCGTAAGGCTCGTTCAGCAACCAGTTCACAATGTTATTTATGTCACGCGGCAAAGGATGCCCAACACAGTTATACACGTTCTCTTCGTTCACCACGCCGTAAGCAAACCATGTGCTCTGAAGCACGCTTATTACTTTTCTCATATCGCCGCCGCTCAGGGTCATCAATGCTTGCTTTCCGTCCTCCGTAACCTTTAGACTGTACAAAGTCGTCTTCATTATTAGCAACGTAAGATCTCGGAAAAGCTGGAATGGAATCGCGCGATTACATAATTCTTCACTCACTTTTCAGCCTTGATGACATGGTTTAATCTTGGGATTATTTGCTCTGGTTCCAGTGGCATAAATCTGAATCTGGTACAACGAGACTGCAAAGCTGGGATGATCTTGCTGAGGTAGTTACATATAATGCAGAAGCGCACATTGTCCGTGTACTTCTCAATAACTGTCAACAATACATAAAAAAATGCGAAACTTGCAGTCTAAAAGTCCGCGAACATGTGTGAGATCGTCGCTTACTTCTTCTGAGCGCATTCTGAGCATCGATCGTCATGGCATCTGCCTCGTCCAGAATAATCAACTTGAACGCAGATCTGTACATGGTCCCTGTACTGGCAAAGCTTAGGATTTGACCTCGTACAATACCTATGCCTCTGTCGTCAGAGGCATTTAATTCCAACACCTTTAAATAAATAAATATTTAACACACGTGTATAAGAAGAGAAACTGAAAAAATTATATTTGAATAATAAAAGTGCATAAACCATTGAATTAAACTGAGCGGGAGTATAAAGTTTACGAGCACAAGCCAGTATAGTGCTGGTCTTTCCTGTCCCAGGTGGTCCGTACAAGAGAAGATGTGGCAACTGATTCTCATCGATAAACTTGTTTACTGCAATTAGCAATTTTTACTTCATGTGTTAGGTCATAAACAAAAGTTGACAGCAAAACATCTATTTTTGTATGCGCATAGTTTTTTGCTTACTCGTTTTTATTATCATCTCGTGAGAAATGAGTTCATCCAAACTCCTGGGGCGATATTTCTCGACCCTAAAATAAAGTAAATTTCAGACAATGTTTTCTTTTTCAGTGATATTTCATGAACACAGTGCGCGCACTTACCAGGGTAAGTTTGCTAGTTGTTCTTCGGTAGACGTCATTATGTCAACGTGAAATTGTTATTTGGGACAAATCGAACGGTTTTTCCAAAAGTTTTTTACGTGCCTTTAGCCCCGCTATTTTATCACGCGATGTTGGAACTTCAAACTTCGACCGAACACTTTTGAAATGCTTCGAAGGTTATATACTCGCCGGTTCCGCATGGTCAAAGATGGCGGTAACAATTTTGAAACGTTGCGCTGTTATTGGTTGAATCACATTCGCGTGCTCGAGTCACGCGTGTGTTTTCCAAACACGAAGTTGAACATTTTTAACACATTCTGTGTTTACATTTTTCCTTAATCTTTGCTTCAGCAGAAATAATTGAATTTAATTTGCAAAAAGAAATTTATTATCGAGATACTCGCACCTACGTAGGAAGAAAGTAACCGATCGCTTTGTTGCAGTTTTGGTATTTTCGACGAACGAACGTGTGGCGACATTCTAACCACATAAACAACCGGCCTCTCGACACCTTGGTGTTTATTAATAACAAATTCTGTGCGCAACAAAATAATTTATTCCCACGGTAAACTCCTTCGTGGTCGATTGAGCAAACAAGTAATGAGATTACAAAAAAGTGTTAATAAAGGCCTCTAGATTGGCGAGCCAAACAACCTGGTCTAAATGTTTGTTTTGCTTTGAAATTTATGCAGGGAATAAAATCTCTTCGTGTGTGAAAAATTGAAGGCATGGCTTATCGAGTGCTTCGGAAATTTCCCAGAATGACCGTGAGTCGTTCTCAGGAGGTTACGCAGAAGTTCGAGTATCTACTCGTGACGGACTTCGAAGCCACGTGCGACAAACCCGGCCAACTCAGGCCGCAAGAAATCATAGAATTACCGTGCGTGGTGTTGTCCACCCGCGATTGGAACGTGAAGGACACATTTCACTCGTACATTAAACCCAAGATCCATCCTACGCTCACACCGTTTTGCACAGACTTGACCGGAATCATGCAGGAGATGGTGGACGATCAGTCTTACTTTCCAGATGTATTTTCCGAGTTTTGTGAATGGCTGACGAAAGGGAAGTACTTCGACGAGCCTGACAAGAGTTCGTTCGTTACGTGCGGCAACTGGGACTTGAAAATAATGTTACCGAGTCAGTGCGAATTGACCGGCATCACATTGCCGACACAATTCAAACAGTGGATAGACTTGAAGTACACATTTTGCGAATCTACAGGATATTTTCCGTTCGGTTTGAAGGACATGCTTATGCGATTGAATCTTCCGTTTCGAGGACGTTTGCATTCAGGCATCGACGATGCGAAAAACATGGTTTCTGTAATACAAGCTTTGAAAGAAAAGCACAATACTCAATTTCAAATCACTTCGGCACTGACGAGATCCACGATAAACTTAAAGAATTAATACGGTAAAATAAAAAAAAGGGAAATGTATATGTGTTGTGTAAAAACAAAATACACATGATAATTTGTTAAAAATTGATCTTGCGTTAGTAAAATAGTATTTCAAAAAATTCATAGAAATCACGTGTGTAAAACGTATAAACATTCATATTATGTACATATAATTATAAAAATAAATATTTTACTTAAATTACACACATTATTTGATTATCGTTTCTTGACAATAATCTTAATTGGCACGTTAACTTTCTCATTTTCTGTGTAAACTTCGAGTACGGTGTCCATGTTGTGATCAATTCTTTGCGAACATTGAATTTTTAAGGGAAACTTCGTCTTGCTCGGTAACATTCCTGTTGTAGGAAGAACACTGAAGTTGGAATCCAACAGATTGGTTTGAAATGGCTGGGCTGTTTTAAACAAACTGAAAATGTTCACAGTTGCTTCGTTTAATATCGGAGGATTGAGAATAACAGTGGACGGAGTTACAGTAAGGTGTTCTTCGGGATGCTCAACCTCACAGTCTTCCGCAGTTCTATATAATAAAACACAGTTGAGAAGAAATTTTTAAACTACTATTATACATCAGAGATCACCTTTTGTGTGTGATGTATATAAAAACAACTGTTGTGCAATACACATGTAAATAATAAGTAAAAAGATTGTGCTTACGGATTAACAAAAAAACTTGTTCCAGCTTCTTCATCTGTGTCTGTGGTGTCACTTATCAGAGAGTAAAACATCTGTGATTCGTCAGTATCGTAATGAACAGGCAAGGTTTCATCTATACATTTTTCCACAGTGAGCATTACTTCATGCTGATGTACTCCGGTGCAAAGGTCACTCAGATTTTGCTATTTAAACATTTTTGTATTTTTATTATGCGACAAAACAGAACGAGTTATAATTAGCTGTTGTTCCACTTACAACGGAATCACGAATTGACAATAAACCTTGTACTATTTCCTCTCCGGGAAACACTTTGCATATGGGAAGCACAATATTTTTGAATGTTTCTTTTTCATTTCCCATCCAATCACCGGCTTCTTTGCTTTTGTTGACTAATCTGAAAAAAGAAAGAACGTCGATTTGTTTTGTTGATACGATTTTGTTAATTGAGAATCAATTTTGTTGTTGATTCTTTCGCTCTTTTGATGTCATGTTCCAAAATAGCTAGGGATAATCGAAGAGCTTTGATGTCTCAACACACGCTCTAATTTGCATATAAACGTTTTTACCTGCGTATTCGCAAGCGAGTGGGTTCATCGCCATAAGTGATGTGCACCGTTGCAACATGCGACACTTCAGAGCGTTGCAATATCGTGTGGTCTTCTTTCTTAGGATAAAACTCAATCGAAACTCGTCGAGTCTCTTTAGGATGTAGTATCAGTTCTTTTGGCTTAATATTCCAATTGTTATCCATTGTTGGAGAAATAACTGAAATAAACATACACACATTCCACGTAACCGCGCGTGTTCATAACATAATAATTGAAAAAAAAAAAAAAAAAAGAAAAACTGTAACCGAACCTTTCGGTGCAATTTTGATTGTAGCGAATGAATAAAGGTCGCCATTGTTTTGCAGTACAAATGTCGCTTTCAAGATTGTGGTTTCGGAATACAAAGTACCAAGTGACAGCCACATCTTTGCGCTTGAATCTTTAAATGTTCCTGAGATGTTTATCTTACTGTAGCCGCCGTATCCAAACAACTTTATCTGTAAAATTTGTATTAAACAAATTTTAAATTTCTGAGCTTGTTAAAAACACATTAAGATGCACACATGAACATCAAATATGTACTTACTATTTTGTGTTGCTGATTATTACTGTCTTTAATATAATGTCTGATCGTAATTTTTCCAGATATTGGTCCTATATAATATGGACTAAAGGCAACAGCGAGTGTCTTACTCTCTTGGCGTTGCATCGTTACCACCATGCTTGTACTAACTTGTCTGTCTCCGTAAAACTACAATATACACATTTATGTCGGTATAAGTTTTGAAATAGTCGATATAAAGTTTGACCGGCCCAGTGGTCGTTTCGCGCTCTGAGTGCAAAGGCTGCGAGCAGAGAAGTCCCGAGTTCTCAAATCCACATCTTAGGATTTTTCCGGGCCGGTCACTTTCAGCCAAGTTTATTGATTGAAAAAAAGAACTGAATCGGTGATTTCGAAAATTTAAAATTTAATTCTTGTTTCTCAGAGACGCATGTAATTTGGAATTCCAGTTCTTCTGGATTAATACAGATCATGTATTATCTTTAACCCGCTGCCTTTTCACATTTTGTATAAAAACAACTTTTCGCATTTCATATAAAATGTGAAAAGTTGCAAATCTATATCGAGAAGCGTTTTAGTCGATTAAACATTAGTAAACATTAGTAAACTATTTACGAGCTTTTAATATATCAACCGATTTGTCACAAGATTTATTTAATTTGAACGATTCGTCAACAGTACCATCAGTACTAAACATTTTTGACTCGTTCTGCAATAATTGAAATCACCATTGATTAAAACACGTACCTTAAAATTCTTGTTGTCATCACATATGTCTAACTGGATTTTTATCTTGTTATCACTCGTGTTGCGGATTGTGAATTCTTTGATCTCGCATTTTCCTATCTTCACACTCTTCCATACTAAAGCGGCATGAGTCGTTCTGACCGGAATTATATTTCCTGCTACAGCTACGCTAGATACCGTACTGGTCGGCGAATTTCTATGGCAAGTTTTAGATCTTACATAGTATTATAAGTTTCAAACGTATCGTAAGAGGTTTTTTATCATACGCGATGAAATAATCTCACCTGCTGGACGTTACGCTTTGCGGAGATGTTACCGGACTCAAAGACGCGGCATTAATGGGTGTATGGCAACGTAAGAAATTCTCTCTTTCCGATTCTAACGATTGTTGTACGCCAATCACGTCATAATAGTAAACATTGATGCCAGCGACTAATTTAATTTTCGCATGTCTGCAGAGAGAGAGAGAGAGAGAGAGAGAAATATAGTAACAATATAACATAATAATAAACAAAGATTATACAACTTTAACTTTTATAATGCTTTAACTGATCGTCACGCGCACACACACACCTTTCGTTATCTGCCGAGTTTGCATCTGAAATTTGTGGTTTATATACAATTAAGAATGAATCGGTTTCTCCAGCTTTCAAATAAATATTGTCCGGTTTTACAGAAAAATCTTGCGTTGCATTTGTGTGTTCTTCATCACTTGGCACAATAGTAGCAGTCACGTGCGTCGCCACACTTCCCGAATTAATGACATTCAATAATTTGCCTTGATGTTTTGAAACAATTAGAGGTAATTCTGTATCAATAATTTGGATCTCACAAATTCCTATCATTCCATAAAGAGGTATTTCTTTTCTCAGGAGTGTAGTGTCGCTGTCATTACACTGTATGCGTACTACCAGTATGTTTTTCAAATGTTGTAGCTGTTTTTGCAAAAAATCTATTCAACAAAACTCTCATGTATTTTTGTTAAACAAAAATGTGTACAAAGATCGCATACATAGGTGAGAATGAAATTCTTACTTTTCGGTGTAGATTGCAATTTTTCACATTTTACGTAAACAGTACACTGTTTGCGAGCTTTTAATAACAAATCGATCGACTTGTCACGAAACTTTTTCAACAACTTGACCGATTCGTCAACCTTACAATCAATACTGAACATTTCTGGCTCGTCCTGCAATAATTGAAATCACATTGAACAAATTTCGGTAAATGTCTCTTTCACAACAATATGTTTGAATGTTTATAACAATATTATTCTTACATATAAAATAAAAAGATTGACAGGTAAGTCAACGTTATTTTTATTGTGAAGTACTATAGGAAGAATTTTAAACGAATTTTCTGGAATATATTCAAAATTCAATTCATTTTTTAACTCGGGGTTATTACATGTAATATCAAGTTCAAGCTCTTCTGGATTAATACAGATCATGTGTCTTTTAGACCACTGCTGTTTTCCTACCATATCTGACAATTTTATATTGAATGTTAGAAATATCGCTTCGCATAATCTTGTTACTTTCACTTTGATCTGAAAGAATAAGCACAAATAAATCATCGGCAATATAAAATAATTGATTTTTAATTGTTTTAATAAATATACCTTCGACGAATGTTTCTTATTAGGCTTTATTAGAAATTCGTTTGGAGGTGGAATTACTTTAATACATTTTCTTGCTCCTTCCACTTCAATTACTTTTATGACAGTCGTGATCCATTTGCTACTATTGTTTATAAGTTCAACGTTAGCTTCTCTGGTCATGCCGACAATACAATTACATAAATTTTCTGAATTCTTGCCGATAACGACTTCTATATGAAGTAAAAAGAACGATATCACAGATCTTATTTTTTATCGATAAGAACAAGTTACTATATTTAAAAAAAAAATCATTATTATACCGTTTAAATTAACAGACGCTAGTGTTTTTACTGAGGACGACGAACTCATCCTGTCGGAAATATCACTTCCTCTTTTAGTTTCTTTTTTCGCTGTAAGTGGTATCTTCAAATCCTCGTAACTTCCAATAGAATATTTACTCATTTCAGATGCCAAGTAAGATTGATTAACTGGTGACGTGGACTTCCGTACCAACAACTCAAAATCTGTTGACATTGAGGAAGTCGAATGTTTACTACCTGCTGCCTCTTCTAAAAATAACTTCTCCTTGCTTTTCTGGAAAGATTCAGATTCTTCTTTTATAGTTTTATTTGAAACAAATGATACTGGTGAACGCTTCATATCGGTTTTAGTCTTAGAGTCGTTTTTAATTCTACTATCTAGCGATAATTTCTTTGCAATATCTTCTGACAAAGAACTAATATTCTCGTCTATTTTGGTGACATCTTGAGTTGATGTTGCTAACATAGATTTTTTATCCGAAACCAATGTTTCGTTTTTCGACTGCAATGATGGACCTTCTTTCTTTCTTTGTGCCATTAAGATCTCATCGACCAATCGTCGTGGCGTCACGCTATTATCGTTTAAAATATTAACAATGGTGCTTAGACTTATAACACTATTCTTATCGGCGTCTATTGTTACATTTGGAGTTGCATTATTCTGATATTGTTGCTCCTTTATCGATTCTACGAACAATGTTGTTGCTGCAATATTTTCTTTTATAACACAGACGCGAAAAACTTCACAATATAACGTAAAAGATTTTCTTACCATCTGATACAGTTGACTCGACTAAAGGTTGCAAGATGCCTCGTTTCACGGGAGACTTTGCGGCAAACCCGAGACTTGGTCTTATTTTTTCATTCTTTCCCAATCCTCCCACATTATTAGATTTACGTCCAAAGTATTGGCCGACAGATAGTTTTTGTCCAGCACAGGACCTGTGTGTATAAAATATGTGTATAATAATACTGCGTGGTCTAGAAATTAACATAACAAAGACAATAGGAGAATTAATAAAGTATATATAAAACACATACTCTACTGATAAATTATGCTGTCCAAAGATACCAGAAAAGGAACTGAGTTCTAATTGTTGTTTTTCTGTACTTGGTGCTGGCATAACATATGTATGATCTTGCTGCCAACAAGCTTCATCAACCGACAATTTTTCAGCCAGTTTTGAACCAGACAGAAAATTCTCCTCATTAATTTGTGCCATTATGTCATCATTATTCAATTGCGCCATTATTTCTTCCGAGGCGAAACTCGTGGCGTTACACGATTTATTTAAAGGTATCGTAATACTGCTACTGGTAACTTCTGACGAACGAGCTGTTATTTCAGTAGGTTCAAAAATGAGCTAAAAATTCATTTTTTTTCTATGATAATCTGAGCGAGACAAAATTAAATTAATTTTCAAAATAAAATTGTTGCATCACAGTGACACCTACACTATTTATACTGTCTTTATCTGTTAAACGATTGGTATTAAATTTCTGATCTCCTTCTGTTGTGTAACTTTCTCTTGGCTGAACAGAGCCGCGAACAGATCCTTGAAAAGGCAATTTGCCTGTTAAATTCTGTACATTAGGATCGTTCTCTTTATTTGTATCTGAAATAATATAATTCATAATTATTATTTCATTCTACACATAAAATTTGTTCACATTCTTTTGTTATACTTACCTACAGATTTTGAAAAATCTGTTGATATATTGCTGTACCTCTGTAGAAGTTTTCTTGCATTTTCAACTTGCACATCTGTATTTATAAATTTCCAGGTTTGATCATTTTGTATCATACCATCTTCCGCACTAATGCTTGCAAGAGCTATTACAAAAAATATCAAATATTTTTTTATATCTCATAATATAAAAATCGTATACAATAAGTTATAATAACTTTTAACAGTGTAAAAATCATAATACTTGAGCTAATACACACTTGAAATATTACGAAGAATACCTAGAGAAGAATCTGTCTCTTTTTCTGTTCGTTTATTTTCACACGTTACGTTCAGATTGTGTCGTCTCTTCTGACCGGAAATTCTCAATGTGTTTTCTCGTCTGAAACACAACGTGTATATAAAAATGTAATACAAGTAAATGTTCCTTGTGATGTTAGAGAAAAATTATAAATAGAAAAATTATAAACAGTTTGAGATAACATTTTTGAAAATAAATACTTTGCGCAACTCGACCCACGTAGGTCAAAATAATCCGCGCGAAGGACTAATGATAGTTGAGAGATTTCAACTCGGAACAACAATATCGGAGTATTTTTCGGTTCGATTTCTCCGAAGTCTTTAGCCGTTGGAAGTTCCACTTAAAACTTACACCAAAATACATAAAAATACATAAAAATACATCGCAAGAGTAAGAGAGAAAGCAACTCTAAACCGTCAGAATACGTTAGAATGATTGTTTATTCAATGAACAAAAGAGAATTTACGAAAAAGACATAAAAAAAAAAAATAAAAAACAAAACACTCGATCACGTACGTCGGTTTTCTCTGAACGGTCGATGACGCTTGCGGCAGTGGTGTGTTTACAATAGTGGTATTTATTTCGTTTCGATTGTTGCAAGTCTTTGTCTTGATCGGCGTAAACAGATAATCCTTTTTTTCCGCCATACTGACAATATCGGACCGTTAACACATTAAAGAACGACCGCTTCGGTTTGTTCGTTTGTTCACTTTCGAATCTTCACGAAGCCAGCAACAACGCGCATGCGCGAAGTTGATCAGTTTAAGGCCGATCTATATTTGGGTGCGTTCAGACAACTCGACGGTTGAGAGATCATCACTTACGATAGGACTATTCTTCAAAATCTGTTGCGGTTCCAAAAGTACGATCCAATCGGAAGTGATTATCTCTCAACCGTTGTGCAACTGTTGAGTTGTCTGAACGCACCTTTTGATTTAGATGCAGACGTCAAAGATCAGAACGAGCTCGTATTTAAGCCCTGTATCGCATCACGAATCGGAGATTGAACCTGTGACCAATGAGAACGAAGATAATCGCTCTCGTGTTCAACGAACGTCGCGCCGATTGGTTGCGATCTAACTTGGATCGCGGTCCGACGGGGGCGTTGAAAGGCGCCGCGCGTTGTGCGCAGGAGCCGTAAACCAGCGGCCATCTTGCACGCGCTAAGCTTGCGCAGAACTCGCTTGTCGTATTTTACATCTCGCACGCACGGAATTCTCGTTTAAATCACGTTTAAACGACTCGTTTTCGCGCGTAACGCGATTATCACGGTTCGCAAACCCTCGACGCGACGATCTTCCCGATCGGATACAGCCGGAGCGGCGTGAACGACCGAGACCCGTCGTCAAACGCATAAAGGAACAAAAAAAAACAACAGCTGAAAGAGCACGAAAACGTAAAACGGTATTTGCACGTGCGAGTTTACGGAGCGTTGCTCGTCGCCGGGATTCGTGCGGGACGCAACGTTCCGGACAATCGACGCTTTGTTGTCGTTAAAAAATGTTGGATTCGTGAAGCGCGCGCGCGCGAAGAAATAAGGTTATGACGAGATCGCGACGACAACGAACGACGACGACAACAATCACGCCGAAGTCACGCCGTCGCGAGTCGTAAATAAAGGTGGACGCGCATGCGGGCGGCGAATCGAAGCGACAAGGAGAGGGAAAGACGCGGCCCGGCCTGGTGGCGAGGATAGAGAGATGCACGGAACGTCCTGATTGGCCGCGGCGGCTGCTATGGCCGCCGATTGGCGCACGCACGCAACAGTACACCGAAGGCACACGGACGCGCACGTACACTCGCGGCAACGCAGCAGTCGCTCGAGCGACCGAGGAACAGTGAGAAGAGTGACGGAAACGGTCGGTCCGCACGCGTCGTCGTCGTCATCGTCGTCGTCGCCGTCGTCGTCGTCGTTGTTGTCGTTGTTGTCGTCTCGCAAGACGAAAGGATTCGGAGTGCAACATTTTTAAATACAGATGCTTCGAAAAAACGACGCCGATCCTCCTCGGTCGTAGCGAATATTAGGAACTGACGAGGAAAGAAACAAGGATAGAGAGAGAGAGAGAAAGAGAAAGAAAGAGAGAAATATTATATATATATATCTATATATATATATACATATATATATATATATATACACACACAGTGAGAGACGTGAAGGGAGGAGTGCGGGCCGGGCGCGACGCCGACCGTCTCGACATAACCGCGTATACGTAAAACCCGACAATCCGTCAAATTTAAAGCCGCCGCAGGCACACCATTTTCAACTTCGCCCTAATATTGTGTATACCAGATTTTAGAAAACCCGAATAAATTTATAAGAAGCGCGAGTGCAATCGCGAAATTAATAAGTGTACGATACAGGAGGACGAGGATAGAGGAGAGAGAGAGAGATTCCCCGATAGAGAGAGAAAGAGAGAGAGAGAGTAGAAGGTGAGCGTATGTGTCGTGAGAGCGAGAGCGAGTGAGAGACGCACACGGAGGAGAGCGGACGGAGAAGCGGTAAGAGGGAAAGGAAGAAAAACGAAACGCGGGGAGCGAAGTCAAAACTCCGACACGCAGGGACAAAGACCACGGTGGCGGCATAACCTCCAAAGGCGTTTTGTGCCGCGTTTCGGGGGGAACCGCTTATGCGCCGAAGGCAGCAGTGCGTGAAGTCACGAGGTGTATTCGAAACGACGGAAAGATTGAGACGTGAGAAATAAATAGAGAGAGAGAGAGAGAAAACATTTATTTATTTAAGCGTTTTGAAACACGTTTTTTCAAGCGCGAAAATCGAGCTAAGGCGACGGAGAAACGGAGAAAAAGAAAGAGAGAGAGAAAGAATATATTTTTACAGCCTCATGAGCTTCTACATGACAGTTGCAATTGTTCGAAACTAGAAGAGAAGAGAAAGAGCGAGAGAGAGAGAGAGAGAGAGAGAAAGAAAGAGAAAGCACGTGGGAGGTCCTACATATATCTCTCTCACGGACTGGCGTCACTGCGTCAACACATCTCTCCACCAGCCAGTTGCGTTCTGACTACAGGCAGATAGTTAAAAACAATCGTTCGGACAGAAGCACGTGGGTATCTTTTTTTCGCACGGGGACAATAATTATTCCCTCACTTTTGTATACGGCAAAGAGTGCGTAAAGTAAGTAAGTGCGCGAGATTGCGCGAGCAATATATTTATCGGTCGTTTTTTTTTTGTCCGACTACTAAATCGCGACGAAGCGCGAACACACACACACAAACACGTGCAAATCGGCAAATCGTATATATAGATATATATATAATAAATACGGGCGTATACCCGGCTCTCGCCATTGAGAGCGGAAAAACAGTGAGTCCGGTTGATGGATGAGGCTGGCAGGATGCTGCAACACGGAGGATCAGGTGTGGGTCTCATGGGTGGAAACCAGGGTCAAGCGGCCCAGAACACAGCCGGTTACGGAAGCATGGGGCCCGTCGACGGCACGGCGGCCCAGGGTCCCGACCAAGCGGTCGAAGCCAGGAAACAGGACATCGGCGAGATTTTGCAGCAGATCATGAACATCACCGACCAGAGCCTGGACGAGGCGCAAGCAAGGCAAGTTCCGGAATTCTTTTCCCTTCCTCCTTTCCCCAACCCGCTGCGTTCCGCCATTTTTTTTTCTTGTTTCGAACACGCTTTTGTCACACGCCGGACGTATGATTTTTTAACTTTGCCCCGTTGCGTCTCTCTCGATTTTGTCACGCTCGGCCATTTTGATATTTGAAACTTTTGTTGTTTCTATTAAATTCTTTTGTGTGATTTTTTTCACGTTCAGTTGAAAAAAAAGAAAAAAAACTCTTCCAGAATTTTATCTTCAGAATTTGCTTCTTTTGATGACCGATCGCACTCGTCACAGTTGACACGTCGTCGGGGGAGAAATTTAATAAATGTTTATATACGTCTCGTCAATCGTCGAATTGAGGGTTTAACGGTAATTTTCCATCTGCGAGGTCGATTTGTTTTTTTTTTATACGGGCAAGCGCCGCGTGTAAACAAAAAATATTCCCATAAAACTAAACGTGCGTAAAAAGGCAACGTTCGCGCGCTAAAACACGACGACGACGCGCGGCGCTGACTTTAATCCTTACGGGGGTTTACGAACGCGCGTTAAATATTGCACGAATAGATTACGAAGCGGCTTGTCATTTCTTGCCTACGTCACGCGCGCGCGCGCGACAAGTGTTTCATTTTCCCGGTGTTTTCTCCCTCCCGCGCAATCAAACGGATGTACGGCAATCAACGTCACACGTGTGTCGCAAGTCAAATTGAGAAAAGATTGAGAAGATATAACCGCGCGCAATCTTTTTACTTTTATTTTTAGTTAATTAACGCGTGTGCACATCGCGAAATGCAAGTTATTTGTGTAATGACGATGAGTGAGATAACGCGCGCGCGCGCGCGCGCTCTGCACGTAACAAACTCGTGTGTGCTTAGCAAATTGCGCGCGCGTTAATCAACACCAATTTTTATCTAACCGGTAACGTAAACACGTATCTTTGTATAAACACGTCTCTTGGTGTGTTTTTTTTTTTTTTTTTTTTAATTTGACGGAGCCGTGCGAGAATGGGTGCGTTCAGACAATTCAACAGTTGCACAACGGTTGAGAGATAATCACTTCTGATTGGATCATACTTTTGGAACCGCTGCAGATTTTGAAGAATAGTCTTATCGTAAGTGATGATCTCTCAACCGTTGAGTTGTTCTTCTTCTTCTTTGCTGTAACGGCTCTTGCCCCGGTGAGGAAGGAGCATACGCCGGTCTTCGATTTGTTACTATTACTAGTTATGTATTTGTTTAGACCAGAGACTACGATGGTAATAAAGAAAGTGGTGTATAAACACCAAAAATTGTCCAAAAATATTCACAGTAGAATTACGCACATCCAACCAACATGGCTGATGCAACGCGACTTTTTGTGCGTTACTCCATCACTCTATCATTACCGTTGAGTTGTTCTTCTTCTTCTTTGCTGCAATGGCTCTTGCCCCGGTAAGGAAGGAGCATACGCCAGTCTTCGATTTATATTATTACTAGATATGTATTTGTTTAAACTATAGACTACGATAAAATAAAGAAAGTGGTGTAAAAACACCTAAAATTGTCCAAAAATATTCACAGTAGAACTACGCACATCCAACCAACATGGCTGATTCGACTGAATTACCGTTGAGTTGTCTGAACGCACACATAGACGTATAATATATAGACTGCGCGTTTCTCTACCTTTGCCATGTTAAGAAAATGTCTTCAACGTTGAGAGAGAGAGAGAGACAGCTGGTGTTGAATAGTAGCCTCATTTTTGTCTAGCGAAGTAGTGGGGACTAAATGATGGACAAAGAAAGAGTTACTATTCAAAGTATGTTGTCTCTCTCAACGTTGAAGACACCTTTTCAGCCAAACGCGCAGTCTATATATTATACGTCTATGAACGCACCCAATATCGACGAGATATTTATTTCTGGATACGGGATCTATCGATTTCCGCCGAAGAGGTCGGGACGCTACGTTAGCAAATAAACAAACGTCGAAGGCACACACTCGTCGCTCCGATATAGAAGTGCAATTCGCGCCTCTTGCATTCGACTATACGCATACACGCGCGCAACACCGTATAGTATATACACACACACACACACATATTGTTTTGCGTTTAGTTTATGTTAAGTATCTCGTCGCGTGTTTGATGCCCACGCAGAAGGAGCGCCACGCAGACGTTCGCTTTTCACGAACACGTGAATTTTATGCAAAACAGAAGATTCTCTTGTATTTTCGCAACGTATATATATATATATATGTATGTATGTATATATGTTAAGGCGCTAGAAGTACTTAAATACAGCCCCGGGGATTAAGTACATACATCCCGTATTAAGCTAATGTTTTTATTAACACTCGGTCGGTAATTTTGATGGTAATGGGACGTAATCTCGTGTAATTTATGCGCAAAGTAGCGCCGGATTTACGATCCTCCTTTTCGTCGCGTGTTGTTGGCGCTTTTTCTTTTTTTTTTTCTAGCAAAATTCGTGGCAACGCCGCCGCGGCGTGGCCCTTTCTTTCTCGCGAAAATTCTTTATTGCCGCTTCGGTTAAAGAGCCTTGTTCCTTTTTACATAATCTCGCTTAATAAATGCCAAATTAATTCAACCATCTTGTGTTCGCCTTGTGTTTTGCAGGAAACACACTCTGAACTGCCACAGGATGAAGCCCGCCCTGTTCTCCGTTCTCTGCGAAATCAAGGAGAAGACAGGTGAGCGATTTTTTTTCCAAGCTTACAACGGGAGCTAAAGGGGGAGGAGAATATTTGCTCTGTTTTTTTTTTTTTTCTTGTTCCGACACTCGCTTCGGCATGGACCATTAGATTTTACGCGCGTAACGACTCGTTTATTTCGCTTCGCGCTAACGAATAAATGGAATTTTTTAATGAGTCAATTTCGACGCGATAAACCTGCATTTGCAACGTTGTTTTTTGTTTTTTTTTTACATAAAGACTGAAGTTTCATTGGAAAACTTCAATGTCGAAACACAACAAGCAGCGCGTTTGTGTTTGCGCGCGCGCGCGCGCGCGTGCACTTCGCGTGGAGAACGAATGTTGCACAGAAACGTATTATTATTATTTCTGCAGCGTCATTGATTATATCTCCGCTCCGCAAGTGGAGTTTCATTCCGTTTCGATGTGCGCGTTATACCGCGCGGTCATAAATCATCGGTCTTGTTTAAACTACGGCGGCCGCTGACTTTCGGCGACCGGCTGTGCTTTTAGAATTGATTTTTAAATTGCGAATTTTTTTTTTGTAATTCGAAATCGATTAAAAAACCATGGCGCATTGAGTTTCCCGGCGCGTTCAGTTTTTTCGATTAAAAAGAAAAATATATTTCTTAAAAAGAAAATTTCTCTTTATATAATCGCGTTCCAAAAACAACAACAACAAAAAAAAGACAAAACGCGATAATAGACGTGATAAGAGTGTGCTGTAAGTGTGGTGTGTATTCTTAGCACGTTGAAAGTCATCAAGAATTACGAGCTTCGAATGCAATCTGCGAACGAGCGAGGAACGAGCGTAATTTCGCGGATAATATCGTCGACGTACGAAACCGTTGCAGCTCATAAGCGCGATAGGCCGAAATCGAGATATCGCCTGAGATCCCTATCTGCACAGAGAAAGAGAGAGGGAGAGAGAGAAAGAGAGTGAGAGAGAAAACCCGGGTACCCTTCGACTACCCTTGTTGCGCGACCCCTGAGCCCATTCGAAACTCGTAAACATAATTTTTATGCGATGTTTGGATTACTTTTACGCACGGATCAAGAGACCGCGAAACGCGCAATTATTTTGGGGGGAGAATTTGTAATCGTGGACGAAACAGAGGAGAGAAAGAGAGAGAGAGAGAAAAGAGATAAAGAGAGTGGGGAGGTAATGGAAGAGATGGGAATTCCGAGATCGAAGATCGGTGGGAGGTTGCTGGCTACGTCAAAAGTATTCGCTCCCCAGCGCGGGAGTGGAAAGACCACACCACGCCCCTCATGTGCTGAACTTACCCTCTTTCACGTCGCTTCTTCGGACGGAATACGTTTGCGTGCACAGACAGACATTCACACACAGTCTCACTCACACGAAACAGTCGACGAGAGTGTAAGGGGGTATATCTCTGGTTGCCGGAGTTGAAACTGTGACGTCACAGTCACATTCCAAGTTTGTGAAAGTTGTTCGATTGTTTCAACAATGTGTTCAAATGTTACGGGAGGGGTGCTGCAACCGTAACGAAAAAGCGGCAAGAGCGCTTTTCCGATACGATTGCAGCTTTGGTATATTGAAAACACCAAACGCTTCTTGATTTTTCTTTTACATCTTTTTTTTTAGCCATTGTTCTCGCACATCATGGTACGATCGTTTCTACGACTCGCTCTCTCTTTGCGCGGGGAATAACAAAAATCAATATTATATTCCACAAGTTACTAGGTCTCCGTCTCAAATTCGGAGCCGGTAACTTCTCTCAGTGACTCTCCGCGTGACACCGGAGTGTTCGCCATCTGAAAGTCTGGATATCCGAAATCTTCACAAGAAGAAAAAAAAATACGTTTTGTTCAAAGAAAAAAAAACACATTTCGGTTTTTGCAAATAAGTTTTATTGAAAAAAGTAGAGGTTTTTTTTTATTTGCCAATTCGGAGCATGCGCACAATAGCGCGGGGAGTAAAACGATCTTGAATATTTTTGCGATATATATGAAATTCGAGTGACTTAATTTTTCGCGTTCTCGTGATTAATAACCCTTCCCCAGGTTGCGCGCGTTAAAAGAAGCGTTTAGAAACAAAGGGGTGAGGGTAACGCGAGCGTGTGTGCGACCGCAAAAAAGGAACGTGGCGAAGTAAAACAGTCGATGACGGATTGTGTAGATCGCCGGTTCGCGGTCGTTACGCTCGCGTAAAACAGAGACGACGAGATGAGAGGAAGGAAAGAGAGAGAAAGAGAGAGAGAGAGGAAGAGAGAGAGAGAGAGAGAAAAAGAAGGGGTTCGAGTTTATCGTAAACAGAAAGAGCGTCAAAGTATGATGAGCACTCGAGACGATGAATCGTTTTAATGGTCCTCTATCTTTTACGAGTTCCGCCGGGTGTGTGCGCGTGCGCGCGGAAAAATTGTACCGAGAGAGAGAGAGGCTCTCTCTCCTTCTCCCGCGCGCCGCGAGAGGGAAAAAGAGACGCCGCGATAGTCGTAGTCGAGTTTATGGGCGATGGCTGACGAGGCAGTGAAAAAGTACTAAACCAAGAGGAGCAGATAAACGCTATGTTAAGCAGACCATTTTACCAGCCATTTAATATAATCGGCTCTCGCACTCGCTCGCACACGCTTACGCGCGCGCGCGTGTTGTCGCTTTGGTAACTTCAGGATCAGGAACGTATCAAGCGTGTAACGTATCGCTTTTGAAACGGCTGGAATCCGACTTTTTTGTTTTTTTTTTTGCGATGACCTTTGCGTTTAACACGCGGATTTATATTCATCTTTAGGTACCGTTGTCGGTCTTTCTGTGTGCGAAAGAATTTAAATTTCACATGAACCTCGTGGATTTCTATGACGACTGGAATTTTACCGCTCCATGAAAATTATATTGCGACTCTCGATTGTGTGTAAACGTTGTGATCCGCGTTTCCTGCTGTGCAATCGAATTTCCATTATGCAACCTAGAATACGATAAAACAAAAAAAATACAAAAAACAAAAGATCGAGTTATTTCGCATTAGATACGTCGAAACTCTTGTATAAAATAAAAATAATTCGCACGCAATGTGCTTTAGACTCGCGATCGAAAGCGCTCTCGGCTATTTTTTTTCCTGTTCACGTTTCGATTCATCAGCTCGATTGTGAGACGAGAGAATCGTACGCGTTTAGCGGAAACCGAACATAATTCGTGACGAGCGAAACACACGAGAGACACGCAACTTCATGACTCCCCATTTAATTCGCACTAATAGCAGAGTGTGTGTCCCACTTCTTCGGATATCGCGCGTAACAGTGATCGATCGGGCTCGCGGAGTCAGTTATCCGCCGATTACAATTTGTCACGGTCAAATTGGAAGAGGCGCTTTTCTCCCGTGTAGTACATAGTAGGAACGCTGATCTCTTCGAAAACCTGTTTCGGGGCCAGCGGCACCGCTCAGTACGATTTCCCGTGGGACGGTGGCGTAGATCCTGAATACCGTGAGAGAAGAAAGAGAGAGAGAGAGAGAGAGAGGAGAGAACGAAGGAGACAACGCCGGCTCCGAAAAATCCGCGGGATTTCTCGACTCGTCTTTCAACCGGCGCGCGGCCCCAATTCCTTTTTTCGTTTTCTCTCCCTTCGTTTTATACGGGACAAACTCGTCGTTGTGATCATCGTAGAGCAGCTGCATAATCCCTCGTGTGCGATGACGTTTCGTATCAAAGAGACCTCAAGAATGTCACGAGAGTCTCGGCCGAGGTCAAAAAATCTCTCTCTCTCTCTCTCTCTCTCTCTCTCTCTCTCTCTGAAGGAAAAAAACAAACAAACTCGATAAACAACCGTTTCCTGTAATAATTTATCGAGGAGCGCGGGACGCGATCGCCGAACGATAAACCCTCTTCGCGGCGCGAACGCACAAACAACGCGACGAAACAAAATTAATCCGCGAGCCGAGCAAACAGATAATTCAACCGAATAATAATCCGCGACGCTGCCGTTAATCACGGGATCGGCCGATATTGATTTCGCGCCGCTCGACGCCGCACTCCGATTGGCTGACTTACGGGTCGTCATCATTGCGTTTCGTCGATTCGCGCGCGTAATTGAATATGCGCAGGATATTTGTGTCTCTATACACGGTATACAACCCCGGCGTTTTGTTGTACAGCGTATGATAATAGTCGCCGGAATTCTCAATTTTGCAATTTCGAAACAATCGCGTTTACAAAATGCAAATTCTCTGCTTTTTGACCGCTGGCCAATAATAATTGTTTTTTTTTTTTTTTTTTTTTTGGTTTGCGCATCAATAATGCGCATGATTTATCCGTACGATGTTTTTTTGTGTTTTGCGTAGCGTCGCTTGTTTTTTTTCACGTTGTTTGTGATCAGAAAAAGCGTCTCGAAGATTATTCGCGATTCTTCGAACACGTAAACAATAAAAATTGATTTTGCGCAAATGGCGCTCGCACGTAACCTTCATTTTGCGCGCTGCGGTTTCGTGATATGTTAATGTTAATCCAAGAGGCGAAACGAAACTGAGGCCACGAGCGCATTGCGTTTCGCCGCAACCGGCCGACCTTGATTTCGCAGAGCGCATTTCACGCTGAATTCACCCTCACCCTTATCTCCCGTGTAATTAATGATTCCCGTTCGCTTCTATTTGTTACTCGAGTGCGACATTGAACCTTACTCATCGAAAGACGAATAAAATTCCGGCGATTGCTCGACGCGAACAATCGAAAATGCGTCGTCGTCCGGCGCGCGTTTCTCTCGTCGAGATTGTGCAACGCGTCATTAAAACACGAATACGATTATATATAGGATCTCGGGAGAGAGAGATCCGTAATTTTTCTTAACACAAAGTCGCGGATTTTGGCCGGTGTTGCAAAAATTGTAAGATAATACAGATGTTGAAAACGGCGAGAGATAAACAGAGAGTTTGATTGGGAAAAAAAAGGTCATTGTGAGCGTCTTCCGTTATTATAACAATATGTGTAAGAAACGTGGCTTCGGTTTTCGAGAGGTTGACGCCGCTCATTCCAGCTCCAGCTGGAATGTCGTTCCCCTAGCTTCGCTTTTCTTTTCTTCTTGTTGCCGCGCTCACTCTCTGTCTCTCTCTATCTCTCTCTCTCTCTCTCTCTCTCTCTCTTGCTTTTCTCTTCTTCTTCCCTCTCCTTTTCTCCATCTCTGTCTCTTCTTCATCTGCGATCCTCGCATGCAGATAGGGTTCCAGCATCTCAAGGTGAACCGGCCTCTGCTTCTTTCTCTCTTTCTCTCTCTTTCTCTCCCTGTTTTCTCGCTTTCTCCTTCTCTTTCTATCTTCGCCTCATCTTCTCTCTCTCTCTCTTTCTTTCTCTCTCTTTCTCTTTCTCTCTCTTTCTCTCTCATGTCTCGAACTTCACGGAGTCGACTAACGAGATTTGTCCGATTCGAGAGAAAAAGAGAGAGAGAGAGAGTCCGTAATGCACGCGAGCGCGCGCTGATTTATTGCAAAAAGTCGCGCGGTTCGCGGTAAATCGCAAAGTCCTATGTAGGTGCATAAGCACGGCTTCCTTTCGTTAGCGCGGTGTGGAAACGTTTCTTTTTAACGACCGTTCTCCTGCGCGCGTTTCTCGTTTCGCGCAAAACGAGAGAGCCCTCTCCTTTCTCTCTCTCTCTCTCTCTCTCTTGATTCTCATGACCGGCCTTAATTACCTTCGATGGGTTGCGCGTCACGCGTAACTACGTTAATTACGGCGGCGGCTCGCGTCGCGATGACGGGCAAAAGACGGCGGCCGCGCGCGTTACACGCGCGAGTTATTACGGGCACCGTGTGTGTGCCCATAGATGCTGATAAAGAGGCGCGGCGAGTCGCATTATCAAGTAGCGAAATTACCATAATACCATCCCGTTTACAGATAACGTAGTCAAACATTGTTCGCGCGGGAGTTACTGCCGCGCGTCGTTGAAACTTTATCGGCAAAATCACCCGTGAGTTTCGTGCGAGGATCGCGTTTTGGGGTTTTTTTTTCTCTTTCTCTCTCTCTCTTATTCTGGACTGTCGCATTGACATGTCACGCTTGAGATGTTTCATGTTTCATTCCGATTCAGAATGCACGTAGAGAGATACAATCGTCGTCACCGCGGACGTTGTCAAGTAGGATACAGAGACTTATCTTGAATGCGGTATATTTTAATACAAGGAAAGAGGAACGCGAGAGAGAGAGAGAGAGAGATGGAATGGAGAATAAGAAACTATTGTGCTGTCAAGCCGCGCACGGCAATTGCATCGCGGAGTACCGTTAGCGGAATTGTATTTAAGTAAGTCGCTTTAATTGCACGGAGTTGCTGACCGGAAGTCGGCATCTCGTTATGGTCACTGCTCCCGTGGCGGGGATGGGGCTTGTTGTTTACTTATTGGATGTTTTTAATTTGAAGTCGATGGGAGGCAAAAGATAGACTCTGTTTTTTTTTTCGGCGAGGGTCAACGCTCCAAGTTTTGCCCAAATAAACAGATTCACTTCGTGGTCGTCGAATCGAACGATAAACATGCTAGCGACGAGCGAGAGAGCACCGCTTTGCGGAATTTCGTTGCGCTCGCGATGTGACACGCCAAGCGCGCGCGCGCGCGCGCACGTACCGGTAACACATGCGTTGCACTACGTACGTACACAGTCGCAAGAGGTCGATTTAACAAACCATACGTTACGCCACGATAAAATCTCGCAAACCTATAAACTTCGAGCCCGAGCTAGGTGCGGGTACGTTATATCATAAAAATCCAGTAAAATAAGCTCGTAAACCAAGCAAAGAGGGAAAGAGCGGAGAGAGGAGAAGAATGAGAGAGACGGAAAGCTGCCGGTGTGTTGTGCTTGTCACGATGTGCGGTATAAAATCTACTCGCGCGGACTAGCTACGTGCTCGCACGCGAGTGCGTGCGCAATATTTTCGAGTGCGCGCTCGAGATCGTACGAAGTCCCAATTGCGAGATATATGTGTGTATGCCGCTCCATAACTGGAAAACAAAAAAAAATACATATATATATATATATTCACCAGAGCGATAGGAAAACTGGAACACGCATCAGACCCGATCCCGCAGTTTTAGCATATTTATGGTGATTTATTATTTAACCCTTTATCGTTTCGCGTGACTTCGAAGTTCATGATATATCGATATTTTTAGTCTAATTTTATTTTTAGCAATGTGACATATGCATCTTGCTCTGTTTATCTCTCGTAACCATGGAGATCTTTTATCGCGATTGTCAAAAAAAAAATCTTTGAAAACAATAAATTTATTGTTAATGTATATCTGGAGGTTGTATGTTTGCCGGTCTCACATATATTTGTTTATACTCACGAAAAAAGTTTGGGTCATGGAAGGTGAAATTGTGTGTATAATTTCGGTTAATATAATTAAATTGTATATTTTTTATATACCGAGACATTGCCGCATATAGATACCGGTAGAGATTTTAAATAATCTTGTATTCTTTTATAATGAGTTTTTTTTTTTACGTGAATCGGACGATAATTATTAGTACGGATATACATGCGTTATGTTTTTCCACGATCGCTCGATTTATCGGAGCGCCACAGTTTTGACCAAATCGGAGAATCTCAGATTATCTCGACCGATGTATTCACGTCTTCTCCTGTGTGGATGCGCGAGAGAGGAAGAGTGATCTTTCGAGAGGCTAATTGGAAGACTCTCGAGGGCTACTCTCTCTCTTATACGCGCGCTGTGGGCCGGCGCGTTCTCTTAATCGTATGGTAATTCTATGGAGATTGCATGGGGCGAGGAGAAGCTCGTAGCTCGGGATCGTTAGGCCCTTTTCGTCTCCGCTGGGACCTAAAACCTCCATCCCTATGCACCTTCTCCATACTATAACAGCGTTCCGCTATCCGACTTCCAATCACTCCTTTCGTTCCC
Source organism: Pseudomyrmex gracilis (assembly GCF_002006095.1). NCBI lineage: Eukaryota > Metazoa > Arthropoda > Insecta > Hymenoptera > Formicidae > Pseudomyrmex > Pseudomyrmex gracilis. The sequence goes on along the minus strand of NW_018020772.1, from coordinate 196,849 downwards.
CACTCGTCATCGTCGTTGTGTACCCCCTTCGAGAAATTTACTTTTCGTTCATCTATGCCCTCGTTAAAAAAAAATAGATAAATAAGTCCGCGAGAAATATACGATTAACTTTTGCCTTTTGCGTTTTAAATTTGTATACGGAAGATATATGAACCGAGTGAGAGATTTAAATTTATTGCATTAATGCGCATACAACAATTTATATTGAGTGTTTATATACACATATAAAAATTATTTATTTTCTCACTTTTTTACTTCACTTAATACGTATATGAATTATATTTTTATTTGCTTCTATATTTTATTTATATAGGTGTTTTAAATTTTTAAAATTTATATTTACAGTATATGATATGCGCAATTGAATTTGATAACGGTTGATGAAGAGTCGGAAAAATGCTGGTGATATGTTTCACAAAATGTAAATAAAATAAATTTGTTAATATATTTTAACGCACAAGGTGAGCGCCTATAGCGTTCTATCGTCAAAGTTTCACTAGTTTGCCTAGCGTGTGTTCTCCGCCTTTCGCTCTCTTATATTTTTCCTCAAGTAAAGAGACCCGAAGTGACAAGTGAATGGCGTGCTACCCTCGAAGGGGAAGGGGATAACAATAACCTCGCGCTGCTACTTCTCGACGCGAAATAAGTGTGTGTATCATGCTATCTCGTTTTCATGTATGCGGACGACTTCAGACACGCGACGACCTCACAATCGCCACTGTCAGTCCGCGTCAAAAAGAAACGTGCGATTATGCGCGCGTGTGTTCACGTTCACGTGTGTGTGTACGCGCGCGCGCGCACGTGTGGACGACGCCACTTACTCTGTCGCGCGCAAATGCGAGCGTTATCGTTGATCTAACTCCATTCCAATTCCGCCAGAGTACCAGATGACAGGAGAGTGACAGCTCATCCTCAATGCGAACCTCCTTCCTCCCTCTTTCCCTTGTCGTGCGTCATCGAAGGAGTATATCGGAGCATAATTTTACCGCGAATCAAATTAGAGAGCCCCCCCCTCCCCCGGCACATTGCGGGGGTTACTCTTTCCTTCCTGATCAATCAGCTCACCATGTGCTGTTCTTAAACAATTAAAATCTCGCAGGTTTATTTATTTATTTATTTTTTTGTCTTGTATTCGAGAGAAGTACGATTTTAATTTCCTCCGACTCCGCGACGACTTAAATCTTTCGTCGTTTTTTCGCGAGAGATAATTCCGGTTCTCGCGAGGAAGATTCTCACGTGTGGTTGAAAATATATCTCGATACGCGCGTCTTCCCCGTTGATCTTGCTGCTAGCGATGCGATGTGCGCGCCATTTACGAGAGAGAGAGAGAGAGGGGGGCGGAACGTGGTACGTAGAAGCAACGCGGCGAAGATGCTCGCGCGGCGCGAGCGATGCAAGCCGTATACGCATACAGCGAAAGGGTGCCAGCGGATAAAAGAGCGGGAGAGGAGAGATCGCGACGCGCGGTGGGGTGGCGCAGCAGGGCGAGAGGAAACGCGAAGGAGCTTCCATCTCTCGTTGCTGGAGATTTCATTAAAATTCATGAACCGTACGCGACTTGCGCCTCTCTCGCCGCGGTGGTCTTTGAGTTTTGCGCGTTACGAAGAAGCGGCGCGCGGTAACATCCACCGACATTGGACAGACGGGAAAGAGAAACGGGAGAAGGGAAGAGAAAGAGATAGAGAAAGAGAGAAAGAGAAAGAGAGACAGAGGAAAGAGGAAAAGAAGCGAAAGAGATGGAACGAGCGGGGGAGGAACAACGTAGAGCGCGACGTCAGCTATGAATAATACAAGGAACTTCTAATTGCGCGAGACAAAACTCCGTGTATAGTTGGAAACTTTCGTCCCGGTTACTACGACAGCCCGGGAGGAACTTTTGCAACTCCCGCAAAACTTACACCGCTTGTTTTACCGCTGCGACTCATCCTCCGCGCGCGTATACGCGCCGCGTAGTCTCGCCGGAAGTCAGCGCCGGAACCCGCGTACTCTCGCCAGCTCTCTTACGCGACGTTCTTCCGCACACGCGTTTCACTATCCGCCGCGGAATCTTTGCGGAACTTTGTTCTTCTACTTGTCGTTTGATTCCCGCTGGAATTCGCTCCGAGATGCGTCTGCCGCTGTTCCTCGCTCCGATTGTATAATCAGTTACGGCGCTTTATAGTTGCTTTTCGAGATAAGCTAACGATACTTTCGCAGGGAGTACTAGACGGGATTATCTCTCGGACGAAATAAGAGCGTAGCGAATTCCGAATTTTTTAGACGATAAATGTTAATTTGTATGTTTAGTGTAATTTGTGTTTTTTGTTCTCAAAAAATAATCTCTCTCTTTCTTATTTTATTTTTAAAGTGTCTTAAAACATTTGTGATTTTTACGTGTTCTTTGAAATCATATATACTTAAGGATAAATAATCAACAAGAAATATATAAGGCCTTACGAGCCATTCGCANGATGTTTGTGCGGAAACTGTGCGTGTGTATATATATATACACACATGTAACAAATTCTACTTGTAAATTTTTACAAGTGAGTGTTTTTTGAATTGAAATCTCAATTCTTAAATTCACACGGGATGCTGGATCTTTTCAATTCAAAAAACACTCACTTGTAAAAATTTACAAGTAGAATTCGTTACATGTGTATATATATATATACACGCACAGTTTCCGCACAAACATCCTGCGAATGGCTCGCAAGGCCTTATAAATATTTCTTGTTGACAATTTCAACGAGCCTTAAGTCTTGTTTGTTTAAGGATAAATAATCTTAAGTTAAACTTTTTTGCTTTTTTCTCGCGATCGCAAGAAGTCTTCTATAAAATTTCAGTATGCACAACAAAGCGCTCGCGTTTGCGCAGCGCGCGATTATTTGGTTTTCCTTAATCAGGAGATGATTAAAAGTTATACCATTCGACACGTCGTTTGTGTGCGTGAGAACCAAGCGAACGATCGTTCGCTCTCTTCCTCTAACGACAGTGCTCACATAGGTGGTTCGGCAATGAAGAGAGGGATATCGTTTCTACGGCTAGGGTGTGTTCAACCCCCGTACTCAGGGGTGGCTGTAACGTCGCTCGTAAAAACACCGTAAACTCGACAGCAACAGGTCCCGTGTGTCTGCCGCAGAAGCACCGCCACGACCGAGCCACTCTCTCGAATATGACGGTTGATTTGGGGATGCGCGGGGCGCCGCGACTACTCGCTGCGACACTGTGGCGAATCTTTTTTATTGTCTCTCCGCCTTTCCGAAGAGATGATTAGGTATATCTAAAATTCATCTCCTTCGCCGAGACCAACTCTCGCGCAAAAAACCGGCTCGATATTTCTTTTGAGAAAAGAAAACAAAAACATTTGTTATTCTTCACACAGCATCCGAGACACGTTTAAACAACTTATTTGAATACGACGCGTTTCTTCGCGTTTTTTTTTTTTTTTTTTCCAGAAGTTAAAAAGTTCGAAAATACGAAAGATTTCGTATACTGTCTGCGAATAATCCGCGTATTCAATTATTGAAACGTGCGAAGTCTCATTTTCGGACGTCACGTTCGAAGCGTCAATTCTGAACGTGCCTGCGCTGATACATATTGTATGTATCGACACATTTATCATTTATTATTTCTTGTTTTTTTTCTTGGGGGAGAATTTTTTTTTTTTTTTTTTCTATAAGCGTCGATCTCCATGGATGAGCGGCGGAAGGAAGAATCGACGGGGAAATCTGAAGGAAGAAACTCTTTGTTCGATATGCACGACGAGGGTAGGGGACGTTGTATGCCGCGCGGCGCGGTATCATCTTTGTTGATTCCGACAATTTTACGCGAGGAGGTTACCGGAACGGCCATCATCATGACGAGGAAACGAGAAGACGGGGGGGAGGGGGAGGAGAAGAGCGGTGAGAAAAATTGTCACGACGAAGGATTTCGAATTCTCGCCGCGTAAGGAGTCTGCGGCAAAGCCCGAGCCCTCCTGCATGTGCATGCATTATGCATGCACAGCGGCGTTGCGAGAAAAATGTCTTGGCAGCCGCAAAGCGCGGCGGAGTAGTAGTTGCGCCTTGTCTCTCTCTCTCTCTTCTCTTTCTCTCTTTCCTTGTATACCAGGCGTTACCAGGCCGGTATTATAAAGGTATGCGCGGGTGTGTGTGTGCGTGTGTCGATATCGGGGTTCCAGATGTGCGGCAACTTCGACCTCTCTCTCTCTCTCTCTCTCTTTCTCTCGACCAGCCACGCTAATAAGAATCTTTAATAATGACACCGTATCACACAGGAGCTAAGCTGGCAGCTCGCAAACCAGAGGGGACGTACAATATCAAGCGGAGCCGTAGATTTCGCAGAACCTTCCGTATTAGAGATAACGTTTTATACGTGTTATTACTTTAAAGGAAAAAACTCTTTTTAATTCTTAGCTTAATCGCTCGAAAGAAATACGTGAAGCTTAGAAGAAGAAGAAGCAAGAGATAAAAATCTATCGAAATTAAAGTAGAGAAAAAGACGGTTATAGGCGGCCGAGCCAACAATAATGCGTCTTCAGTTTCATCCCCGATATTTCCACCGACGGTTTTTCCACGATTTGATATCGAGCGCCTTGTGTTTTCTCTCTCTCTCTCTCTCTCTCTCTCTCTCTCTCTCTTTCTCTCTCTCTCTCTCTCTCTTCCTCTCTTTCTCTCTTCCTCTCTTTCTCTCTTCCTCTCTTCTTTCTCTCCCTCTCTTTCTCTCTCTTGATGAGGGGTTCGGTGGGGATGAAGCCGAGCCGACAGTGGCGACCGTCCACCCTTCCTCAGGGACGGATTGTCCTCTCTGGCCCCTCTATGGGCTAAGCTTGATGTCTATGGCTCCATTAGATGCTCTATGAGAGAACGTTTCTTTCAATCTGTTTTGTCTTCCGACAGAAATATCCCTTTTGTCGCGTAAGACTTAGATATTAGACAAACCAATTATTTTATCTTAATGCGCGCGCGCGCACTGCATCATCGTATTCATCAAGGAAGATGTTGGAATGCATATTTATGCTTCACTGTGAGAGAAACACTTTCCATTTTCTAATCGATACGTTCAAGATTACTGAAGTTGTACGCTATAGAATTTATGGGTTACGCGGATAATGAAGTTGCTACGTAGTACCTCGGGAAATTCCGTGTCGAAACTTCGAAGCTATTTGGTATTTCGCGTACGAGAGACACAGCCCTCTTTGTTAACCGGAAACCGAAGAAAATAGCGGAGTTTAAAGGGAGAGAAGGGAGAAGGTGAGGAGGGTGGTTTTTCCAATGATGATGCACCGGCAAGAGGTGTGCGTTTACGGCACTCACGGGAGCCACCGGCATGAAAACGAAACTCGAAGGAGACTTCGCCATCCAGTCCCATCCCCCTTAAAAAAAAAAAAAAAAAAAAAAGTACATGCGAGTTCCTGCATGAAACATTTCTGAAAAATTCGATAAAGTTTTAGCCGACAATTTTGTTAACGATCGCTTGATCGGTTCCGGTACGTCACTTATAATTAAATATTTGCATTGATTTTTTCACGCAATGTTTTTCAATTTGTTGGCTAAATTAATCAAATTTAATTTTGCCGATGTTTAATTTGCGTCTCGAATTAAAATTCTCTAATAAAAGCAATACGTTGTACGTGCAGTTGCGGATTTTTTTCTCTTGTCAATTTTGTTTCGACGCGAAAGGATTCTGACGATGTCATTGAGTGGAAAGAGCTCTCGCCGTCGGGTTCTGATGGAATCCTAAATTTTAAATCGCTTGAGGGATTCGATTCGGAAATTGAACCTTGACCTTTTCTCGCTCGACGACTTTCGATCTCCTCTGATGGGATTGGTCCTATAGTCTCGTGAGTGCGCGTTGAGAAAGCACTAACGTCGTTAGGTTTTATCGTGGATGTTTCGGCGCCCAGGTATAAAGCGCGAGTCTCTCGAATAATTTCTACAAGTTTCTTCTCGCGGCCGGAGCACGTATAGTTTTCTTCGGTTCTTCGATTTTACGCGTGGCTCAGCTCTATAAACGCGGCTGTAGTTGTTGCAGAACGAATAAACGCGGAAGAGGAGCGAGGAAGGCGTTTAATACCCTTTAAATTCTCGAATATTCCACACATATGATTGATAATCCGATTCATTAATATTTCTTATCGAACGTGTGCACGGTTTCTTTCGAAGTATAGAATAAACCGAACACGAGATTGATTAAGAAAACATTTCAAGAGCGGACGATATCGACAGTCCGACAGTTTCGAAGTATCGTTAGCATTCCGCAGAACTCTCCGGCCAGCCCGTAAATTCGCCGCCGGAGAAGAATTTCCCATGGGTCCGCGGAAGAGAGAGGAAGGAAGCCCTCGTTTGAAATTATATCTCTCCGATATTTTCGTTTCGCTGCCGTCGAGACGACGTCTCTCTCTCTCTCTCTCTTTCTCTCTCTCTCGTGTAGAAACCGACAACGACGTGCGCGTCACTCGGCGAAAGTTACTCGGCAACGGCACAGCTCGGTGTTAGCGTCGCGGCGAAGAAAGAGCAACGTAATTTCGCCTTCCCCTCCGCGCGCGCGCTCACGTTGTTCATTGACGTTTATGCGTTTGCGCGCGCGTGCACACAGTGTGCGGCTGCCGCTGGTGCATCCGCGCGAATGCACTCCGGAGATTTTCCAGGCCAAGTGCCCCGGCGTTATTCGCGGGGATGCACACGCCATAGATCATGGTGTTTTCAGCGTCCATATCCACACCCCGCGGCTGCCTGCGCGCTTGCGCCCACCTACACACACACACACACGTTAACGCGCGCACGAGCGCACGTATGCGCGCCTCTCGTACGCGGAAACGCGTCGACTGAGTTATTTTCTGACCATTGCCTCTCGTTCTCCGCGCTGAGAGAGTATGTACAGACCATTGCGTATATAAAATATACATATATCTTTCTCAATAAATAATATATATACATATATAATATATATATATATAAAATATACATATATATCTTTCTCAATAAATAATATATATATATATTTTATTATATTTAAATTAAAATATTTTGTACATATATATAAGCTCTTGTAAAATAACTTTGTGGTGCCAAAATTTTCATAGACAATTGTTTTTCATTCAAGTAACCAAATGTTTTATCCAAGTAAAGCGGTAAACGTTACAAATTTACGAACATTCTAACATTGCAGAAATGTATCTTCCTGACAACACTCGCACTTTTCACATTGTAAGGTTTTTTTTCCAGATTTTTATCCTGCTTTTAAAATTTTGTTAAATTGGGAGAGACATTGGGAGATCGCATTCTCCGCTCTCCCCGTGTTTCTTACATATCTCCCTAATGACTTTCGAGACGCACGAATTATTTTACACGAAGCGTTCTGTATATACAACGCACGTTGGTCCGTGGCGGCTACATAGGCATTGACTCTCTCGCGCATAGACTCGCACGCATACACGCGCACGCGCGCACGTATCCCGCCGATATCGTACGCAGACACACACATATATACCGGGTGGCCCGAAAGTGGTGTTGGTTCTCTCGACGCGAGCCACTCGATCAATACGCCACGTTGCCTCCTGCGCCTCAACCCCCAGGAACGTCGGTGCACCCCTTCCATACCCTCCTCTCCGCTGTCTCTTCTCTTTCTCTCTTTCTCTATTTCTCTCGTTCGTCTCTTCTATCCACCAGCTGCCCCCCTCTACATCGTGGCGGACGTGTTCGTGCCCACCCCCGAGGAAAGGAACGATACGGTGGAAACGGGCTTTCGGCCGGCCAAAGACTCGGAGAGAAGGAAATACTTCGCTCAGCAGAATTTTTCGACACATACTCGCGCGAGCGGATGACGTAAAAATAAAAAAAAAAAAAATAAAAAAAAAATCTGGTCACTCTCTTTCCGAACGAAAAACGGCAACGAAATTCAGCATCTCCATATTGGAGATGAAAAATTGGAGAAAAATCCGAGTTAAAAATTTTGGAAAATTTATACAAGTTCGCACTTGAGAACCTTCGCGCGCGCACGTTTTCAGAGATCTGTATCTGTTGGATTTTATATATCTCGCGCGCGACTTTATTATCTTCCAATTTCATTATAAAGTACTATTATCAATGTTATTTTGAGAGTCCGCGTTTATCCTATCTCAGCTTATCTCGCGCGTGTGGGACGGATACAGCCGCTAAACAAATCGTCTGGCTCCCGGATGATCGCGGAAATCCTTTTCGGAATTTCGCCGGATCGGCGTGTTATTTTCGATACCCCGACTTTATTATAAGCTCAACGACGACGACGACGACGGTGGCTTATCGCGCGTAAAATAGAAACGGATCGGAGAAGCGGGATCCGCTGCTGCTCCTCCTCGTCTGTTTTCCAGTTTGTCGCTGAGGTTTGCTCTTCTGCCATAAAGGCATAAACAAGGTTATATAGAGTCATTAGACGGGCGCGTTATTACAGGCCTGTTTCGCTGCGGCGGGCTTATAGACTTTCAGAAAGATTGCGCGTAGGCGTTTCCTGTCGTATGTTTATTTAATCGATTATACCGTGGTTGTTGAATTTTACAACGCCCACATACACACACACATGTAGGGCGCGAATTGTGCATGTTTATACATCCAGCACTCGTAAATTCTTTGCGCCGATAAAACTCTATCATCGACGTATTGCGTATCGTCGAGTTCCACGGTATGAGGTATGAATAGGTTCATGATACTATAGGTTCACGAGCGCGTTCCTGTTTGCTTTAGATAATGGATATTTTTAGCGTACCTTGTGCGACGTGTCACGGGAACTTAGAAGAAAAAAAGTACAAACATTCGACGAATGACGAGCGTCGAAAATATAAAACAGACGTACTTCATTCGCGCCGCGATAAGCTTCGTTCCCTTTCCAAGCGGAATAAATAAACTGCGAAATAAAAAATTCGGAATGTGTTCATGATAATTTACAAATTGTAAAGTCGCCAGTAATTGTACGTGTCACGGGACACATGTGGAAAAAAATGTTACCTTTTTTCGCGCGCTCGTAAAGATCAACGCTGTCCGGTTCATTTTGCCGAACGAGCGAAGTGGTCGGAGTAGATGAGAGAGAGAGAGAGAGAGAGAGAGAGAGAGACAGAGAGAGACAGAGAAAAGAGAGGTAGAGAGTTAAAGAGGGAAAGAGGGAGGGAGGGAAAGTGGTCTTCGGTATACAGGATACGGCACTGACCATGCGTGCGAAGGGTGTTTTCCACCCTACGCGGACGAAGCCGCGGAAGCAGAAAGAGAGAAAGAGAGAGAGAGAGAGAGAGACGAGGAGGGGCTACACATTCGGTACACCTGCGCTGTATATTGCGGAAAAGCCGGACTTGCCAAGCAATAAGAATTTCTTTCTTCATCCCTCTCGCGCGCCCGCCCCTTTTCCGTCGTCGACATGCAACCCTTTATTAATACCCCCCTCCCACCCACATCCGCAACCCTTCTTTCTTCCCGTTCTTCCTTACGCTTCGTCCGTTGAAGCACCACCTTCAATTTTTTTTTTTTTTTTTTTTTTTATCCATCCTTGTATCTCGCATTGTCTCGCAACAATGTGTACTCGAGGCTAACTAGTTTCGCTGATACGCGCGCGGCGTTATAGGCCGCCTTGAATAAGAATAAGAAAAAAAACAGACGCAGATACACACAGGCACTGAACTGTCGTCCCGCGCGTCGCTCTCTCTCTCTCTCTCTCTCTCTCTCTCTGCGAACTCGCAGCTGTACACACAGCGGGAGTTAGTTTCGAGCGTAGTCTAGAGACGGCAAAAACAATACCTCGGGGCGCAGGGTGGGGTGGGTTTCGTAACTTCGCGAGCGGCATAAGTGAGTAATGAGATCGTGTTCCGCGTCGTCGTTTCTATAGCCCCCGATCGTACATACCGCGGAACGTTAAAGCGAGTTGCGAAATTCATGAGGTTTACAGACGCGGTTCGCTTGAGAGACGACGACGATGACGACGACGAGGTGTCTTTGCGCGGGGGATCGCGTTAAACAATCGGTCGCTTCGTGCGTAATTCCGAGCGATGCGATTCGCGCGAGCTCTCGGCCGAATGTGATATATGTCTCTCATCTCCTCGCCCCGTGCTTACGAGACGAGAGGCCGCGACGAGTGTGTGTTGTGCCTCTCGGTTATTAAGCTATTAAAAAAAACGTCCGCCCGTCGCCTAAAGTCAACCGCGCGACGAGGTGCGCGCGCCAAGCGGACGGGACGAAGTTCTCGAGGGTTCCTGAGTAGGAATGCCACTTCAATAACGAAGCCGAAGCGCAGTCGAGGGGGCTTAATTTGCCTCGAGACGCCCGCGCGCTTCGTGCACTCACCGCGCGCCCGCGCGCGCGCGCGCACATACACGCGATAATACATACTTACGTATAATGTGTAAATACGTATATACTATATGTATATGTATGTATATATATATATATATATATATATCTTTTATATATGTATCTTAGCCGGATGCCTTCCATAGTTATACCACCAGCGCGCGCCTGTATCTCTCGCTCTGTGTGTCTGCCCGGTACCCGCGCTTCTCTCACGTCTCTTCGTTCGTGTACAAACTGGCGGTTCGCTGTGTATGCGTGTTTCCGTACACGTGGGGAGAGAGTACATAGCACGCCTAGACCATTTTGCAGCGTTCCTGCCATTCTAACATCCGCGTTTCATTAAAAGATCTCTCTCACCCGAGCTCTCCGTCGGTTGCTCCATCTCACACTGCAAACGACCACTGGCATGTGTATATATATACACTTTAAGACGCATACTCGGTGTATCCGAAAAAAGTATTTGTCCGACGCGGCACATTGTATCTTGTTACGAAACTTGATGTGCGACGACAACGCGGGTTACGCGATGAGAGAGGACGATTAAAGATCGAAGAATCAAATGTTACAAGATTGATTTCAGATGTAAAAGCAAAAAGAGCACGGAACATTGGGTCAACATTCGAAATATCCTGACGACGTCCCTCTCGGGTCTCGAGGGTCTGAAATTAAGATAAGCTCGACGGTCTCGTTACGGCGCCTTTAGGACGAGCGACGCGCCGAACTCGCGATAGAACGTTTCCGTTTACATTTTGCACGTATTATTATATGCAAAACACGTAATCGAGAATCCCGGGGGTAGTTCGAGATCAATACATATATATATATATATAAGTATGTACAGTTCGCGAACGCAATGTCGTTGTGCAATTGCTTAGAAATTCATTGTGCGATAAAACCGCATGCGAGGACTATTAAACTTGTTGCTCTTCGACTCGACACCGTAATGGAAATGAACAATGGGTTGGTAATACTTGAGAACTCGCGCTAGGTTACTAACGGCGTCGCGTTCTCGATATTGCCACAGTCGTCCACTATCTTTGAGATAGTAAACCAGCCTCTCCGCGTGATGACTGCAGAAACAAATGAGAAAACGATCGATATATTCGCGTATCAGATCAACTCAAAAATATTCGGTCGTACTTTTATTATTATTATTATTATTATTATTATTATTATTATTATTATTATTTTGACGAATGTATACGCGCGCGCATAAAAAATTTGGCCAGGATATATTTTTCAAATTCAGATTCTCTCTCACGTCAACGACGAGAAATCGACGATTTTTCCACACTTTTATTGAGTGCGCGGATTTAACGTGACGACCTTTTCGGCCCCGAAGGATAGAAGATAAGATTTCGCAGGGATACGCAGAGAGACAGATGGTAAAAAAGAAAGAGAAAGAGGCGGGACGCAACGTGGCGTAGTCAGTAATGTGGGCATAATGCCGCCGTAAGGGGGTTAACTGTAATTCCTGTCGACCAAGGGGGTCGTCCCTTTCGACATTTACGACGTGTTTTACGCGATCAAAGCGAGCCGTAACAATTATTGAGCGATTTCGCGGCTGTAAAATTTTATTTGATCCCCACGGCTATCCCGACGGAGCGAACCACTCCCCCCCCCCTCCCCACTTGCTTCGCGATTTTTCACCCTCTACCACTGTTCTTTGTTTTCTTTGCGAGTTGACGAACTCAAAGATCGAAAACTTCCTGTAGTTTTTTCTAATTGTTCTTTCTTAAATTTCTACTAGATATATCGAGGAGTCTAAAAGTTATATATTTATCTTAGAGGCGGGGTTGAGAACGTATATAACGCCCTGAAGGCATGGCCAAGAAATGAAGGCCTGAACATTCTCTCGAGAAGCATATCTTCGGACTCTTATCCCGTCTAGGCGGCGAAAATCGATGACCGTCGGCGATCGTTCCGGACACCCGGTACGTCGGGCGCCACGCGTTGTGTACATTTGGCCGCGTTTTCGCGTCGAGTTTTGATTTACGGGGCTAAGAGGAGCACGAGAGAGGGTGGGCGGACAGCCGCCCGCAGCGGAAGGGGGACGAGTGTTCCGGCGGAAGTGGCTGGAAAAAGGAAGAAAAATAATAGAAGGAGGAAAGCGGGAGGACGGGGGAGGGTGGCGGTGTGGTTGGCGATGGTCGAAGTTGGACGGGTGGAACATGGCGAAGATATGGTTGAACGAATTCAGAGTCGTAGGAGGATGGCAAAATAAGAGGAAGAGGGTCGGAAAAGGGAGAGGAGAGGAGGAGGTGGTGACGACGTCAATGCTGGAAAAACATTCGCGCGGAGCGTTGCGAGCGAGCGAAATGCCACAGTTCGCGCGGCGATCCTTTTCCGAGCGGCGGAAGCACGAAATTGCCGGAGCGCGAAAGAAATCGTCGAGAAGAAGTTCTCTCTCTCGCGAGCGAACATAAAGCGGGGGAGATATATATATATACGCGCGAACGCGAGCGAACGAGCGCCGAACTTTGCAAAACATTGTTTTCCATGAAGGGATGGGAGGGGCGGGCCGGGTTGGGTTTCGAGATTCGACCGACCAGAAATCCCGCTTGTCGTTGACAGCCGGAACTTCCGCGTCGATAAATCCGCGATCAACGCGGAATACCGCGCGAAACGATAGTTTCAACTGCCGAGAATAATTCGCGTCCCCAACATCATGGAGAACGACTCTCTGAATGAACCGCGGAGTTCGTTGTTCAAAATACGTTCAAATTCACGACATGATTTTTCTCAAATATTTAAGTATTGTTACGATACGTGTATTTTTTTCAATTGTTTTCTCAATTATCGCAACTGTTTCAAACAATTTCATATCCACTAACTTTTTGCGCGTCAAATTGTTTTGTTTGGACGTAATATACAATATATATATATATATATATGCGCTTCGCACAGACGCCAAAATCAATTCTGCGCGACTCGCGTTGCGAGTTATTTTCTTTCGCGCCGCGCTTACCAAGCGGAGCCTCTCAAACAAAGCCAAAACAAACAGAAATGTCAAAATAACTGTAATCGATCAAGAAGCTTAAAATAAAGATGGATTGCATCACTACTTTAGTTTAACAGTCTGTAATAACGCGCGCATGTGTTAAGTTTTGCGTAAAAATAAATGTCAATTAAATACATTTTATCGTTTCGCGTAAAAACACGCACTCCATTGAAAATCTGGGACGGGGGAGAAAAAAGGGGGGGGGGGAGAAAACTGAGGACGATAAAACCGAATTAGAACATTCGTGCCAACCGGTTGAATTAAATTTCTTGAAGGGAGAAAACGTGACATCCGCACATCGATCGGGGATATAAACGCGATTTTAATACCCAAAGCGCGCGTTCAGACGCGTTTATCGTGCGCCGAAAGGTTCTTTTTTTTTTCTTCTTCTTTTTTCTATCTCTCGACATTTGAAGCGGCACGCAAGTGTCATGTCACGTCGAATGAAGGAGGGATGGGGGCTTGGAAACACGAACCTCGGGCGTCTCGATTTCCTTCGTAAATCAGAAGAGCTCGGTATATTCTTACGCGGAGCGTCGATATCGGATCCCAAGGGGCATGGTCTTCCTTCTCTCTCTCTCTCTTTCTTTCTCTCTTTTTGAATCTCGCTCGGAAGGCGAACCCCTAGCGTTCGGGATTCACCCTTCGAATTAAAAGAGCAGCCATCCCGGTCACCTTCCCTTTTTCTCTTCTCCCGAGAGCCTCTCTCTCTCTCTCTCTCTCTCTTCTTTTCCGTCTTTTACCGCGTTCGGATTAGGGAGCGAAGGCGTGAGAAAGGACCGAAAAGACGAGGGAGACGGACGGGAATGAAGACAAGGAGTAGGGTCTCGGGAACTACGATTTATAAAGTGACGCCGATTACACTTTGATTAATATGTACAAGTCGTCGCGATGAGATCGGGTATCGAAACAAGCGTAAACATATATCGGGAACATTTATACTAATTTTTCTCATTTACCTCTTCTAAAGAACACCAATGCTTCTTGAGAAGATGCGATCGTCGTGAGGAGAAGCCACGATCTCTTGACATTAACGACGTCACACGAAGTGTGTGGTGTGATAACTCCTCCTCCAGACCATCACCGACGAGTGAGATGGTACTGGCGACGAAATTCCACAACCGGAGCGCTCTTAAAATATGCAAAGAGAGAGGGGGAGGAAAGAGAAAGTACGAGCAGCCAGAATTCGCGTCGAAACAACCCTCGGGATAATTTAGATTCGTTGGAACGGAGCGAAGCGACAGAGAGAAGAAGAAGAAGAAGAGCGGCGGCAGGACGCCGGGGCGCGTTGTGTATTGATCTAAACGCGAACCCGTGAAAGCAATTAAGATAAGGCACGGTAACAAAGGGTTTGTCGGCCGCGCTATCCGCTTTTCGCGGTGGAAAACAACGCGCGAGGATATTGGGCATAGGCAGACGGAGAGAGAGAGAGAGAGAGGAGCGGGTGGTGGAATTAGATGTAACAGATACGGGAAAGGAAAATTCGCGGTAGTTGGATGGTACCTGAAAACGCGCGATCGAGAAGGGAAAAATGCGCTTAAACGGAACACGGAAATGCGAGAACACGTTTATTGCGTTTTTAACTTTATATAGAAGTAGAATTTGTTTCGCGCGGTAGCGCGCAGAATTTTTTTGTATAGCTCGTTACGATCGCGGAGAAGATCGCACCGTCGTCGTCGTCGTCGTCGTCGTCGTCGTCGGTATGTTCAACAACGCCGTCGAATTAGCGGCTTCCTTAGAACCGCTTGGTCCGTTTTGCGAAATACAAATTAGTCGGACAATTAGCCTGGTTTTCAACCAGGGAGAGGGGGGGGGGGTGTTGTATTAATTTAGTTTATATTCGCAAACGACCCCGGAAAACGACGAGCGTTGCACGTCGACGCTTTAGCGAGCGTTATGAGTTTATATATCGGGTGTCTCTCGGGCACCGGAGGTGGCTCTCGCTCGCGCGTATATGTCAATCGTGGGAAGAGAGAGAGAGAGAGAGAGAGAGAGAGAGAGGCGAACGAGAGCGAGAGCGAACAACACAGGCGGACCGTCTGACTCGTAAAATGTTAACTGCTAGTAAAACTGAGTTTACGCGCTTGTAAGGACCCCCGCAGGAGGCTGCCGCGCCGCACCCGGTTTCTCCTCCACGGCACGGCAGCACGTAGGGGCAGCCGCCCCTTACACCCCCTAATAGCCAGATTATTGCTCGTAAGCCATCCGCCCCCGCTCGAACGCGTCCACCTCGCCCGGCAAGTATGAACATAATTTCGAAAGAACGTTTAATTCGCGCGTTTTCTCGCACTTCTCTCACGGAGAAAACGGGAAACAGAAGCTGGTTTGACATTTTTCGCGCCGTAACACAAAATATTGTTTACACGCGAGTTTTCGGAATATTGCCACACATTCGCGAAGTCGAGTTACGATTCATTACAGATAATGTTTTTTTTTTTTATTGAAGTTGTGTGTGTGTGTGTGATGTTGTTTCTATTGAATAAGTGGAATAAATTGAATAATAACAAATATGTTTGAAACTTCAATATCAATATCATATTTTTCTATTGTGTGTGTGATTGTGATTATTACTACACACATTGCTTTACGACATAAAAATATAAATGTTTGAATAACAAAAAAAAAACAAACAAATGCATACCTACGTAAATTAATATCCGACATAAAATATAAATATTTGAATAACACACAAAAAAAAACAAACAAATGCATACCTACGTAAATTAATATCTGACACAAACGTTCACAATTCTCTGTATTCGCTCTCATATCTCTTTCGGTTGAATTTATTCCGGACATTTCGGGAAAAAAGGATCAAAAATAATCGTTTTTTATAGACGAAAACGAAGGTTTTACTCTCATCGTCGGTTTGAAACGAGAGATCGTATCAGTGGTCGAAATTGCTCGGCCTTTTAACTTTCAATGGTGCAAGTTCGTCCGCGTCGCCATAAACTGACATTTTATTCCGGTCGTCTTCGGCGAGAGCGACCGGAGGGGTTTTTTCATTTTTAATTATACCTACCGGTGCCGCGGAAAAGTTCTCGGCGTGCTACACGGGAAGTTTTAATGGCCGCGTTGACTGTCGTTAACCCCTTCTTAAGTTGTTCGCGGAAGTACCGCGAGACGTGCTACGATTTCGAAAACTTATTTGATTTCATTCCCGACGTTCGCGCTTGACCCGATCGTACATTCATTTCCCTTCATATCGTAAAATCAATTTTCAAACATTTATTCCGATCGACTGTTGACGCGTGTCCGACGCAACAAATCTCGCTCGTGTCCCGTGGAGATGATGCGAAATGAGAATTTCGTTCGTTTCAATCTTTCGGAAATAGATAATTGTCGAGTCGTTAGTTTTTTCAGATATTTTCGCGAACTTTTGCGAAACTACAGATCTTCGAAATAGCTCGAAATAGCGACGAAAATGTTTGAGACCGACCGATATTTGGCGATTCAGCCAAAAATGGGGCTGGGATTGTGTTATGAGAAATTGCGCGATGAGAGAAATATTTTGTTCGAAGAAATACATCTTCTCTAATCGTAGCGTAACATTTGTTCTAAATGAGTCTCCTTAGAGCCCCTTTGTGGAGGAGTCCGGGATTTTCCATCTTCCGTTTCAACCGGAGTAATTGTTACACTTCGTATAAATGCATTAGCTCCGCGCATTCGTTTCACGCCTCCGCGAATTCTCGAGGAGGAGTCGTCTCCCTTTCCCCTTTTCTTTCTCGCGTCTCCGGGGAGGTTTTTCGCAGCGGGGCGAAAACTGGCGAACACAGGAGAAAAGTTTTGAGCGAGAATTCAAGCAGCGATGCGGGCAACTGCGAATGCGACTTCATTCATAAAACCGCGCATGCCGAGAGGCCGGCAAAATACGATAATATTCGCTGAGGTCATCGTAAAACTTTTCGTGGAAAAAAAAAAAAAAAAATTGCTCGCAGTAAACTGGCGGAGAGATGAAATATTCGCAATACATCGGTTGACAAACAAAATTGAGTATGCAATATATTAATTATTATTTTTATTATTTTCGAATGTTTGTCTTTTTTTTTTTTTTTTTTTTTTTTTTTTTTTTTTTTTAATTTCTGCGATATTTGTCAAGAACTGTAATTCTATCCTGAATTATTTTCTGAATTGTGCAACGTATCTCGACATACTTTTGCGTGTAACCTGCAATTTGTGCGAAATTTGCATGCAAAAGAGAGCGGAGTT